>NC_084569.2:27189958-27214958 GCF_033978685.3 Nerophis lumbriciformis
GCATTGAAGCCAGATAGCGCCAAGTAACAATATCCATTAGTTGTTGTTTCATACCTAAACAAAATTGGCTAAAATGTTGACAGTTAGCATGCTAATTCAATTGGCTAAAATTAGGGATGTCCGATATTATTATTATTTAAAATGATCGGTATCTGTTTCAAAATTATCGGTATCTGTTTCAAAAAGTAAAATGTATGACTTTTTAAAACGCCGCTGTGTACACAAACGTAGGGAGAAGTACAAAGCACCAATAAACCTTAAAGGCACTGCCTTTGCGTGCCGGCTCAGTCACATAATATCTATGGCTTTTCACATGCATGAGTGAATGCCATGCATACTTGGTCAACAGCCATACAGGTCACACTGACGGTGGTCGTATAAACAACTTTATCACTGTTACAAATATGCACCATACTGTGAACCCACACCAAACAAGAATGACAAACACATTTCGGGGGAACATCTGCACCGTAACACCACATAAACACAACGGCACAAATACCCAGAACCCCTTGCAGCACCAACTCTTTTGGGACGCTACAATACCCCCCCCCCGATACCCCCCCCCCCCCCACACACACACACCTCAACCCACGCCCCCCCCAACCCCGCCAATCTCAACCTCCTCATGCTCTCTCAGGGAGAGCATGTCCCAAATTCCAAGCTGCTGTTTTGAGGCATGTTAAAAAAAATATTGCACTTTGTGACTTCAATAATAAATATGGCAGTGCCATGTTGGCATTTTTTTTTCCATAACTTGAGTTGATGTATTTTGGAAAACCTTGTTACATTGTTTAATGCATGCAGCAGGGCATCACAACAAAATTAGGCATAATAATGTGTTAATCCCACCACTGTATATATCGGTATCGGTTGATATCGGAATCGGTAATTAAGAGTTGGACAATATCGGAATATCGGATATCGGCAAAAAAGCCATTATAGGACATCTCTAGCTAAAATGGTTAACTATCAACAGATAGCATGATAATAATTAGCATTCTACGATGTTAGGGCTATAAATCTTTGGGCATAATTTGCGGGGATTGGCTAAAGTGGCGTGATGGCGATATTCAGTGATTATCCAATGGCAACATCGATACAGTTAATACCAATACCAACCCTTTACTCTGATACCAAGATCCTTGGGCCGGCATGGCTCGGTTGGTAGAGCGGCCGTGCCAGCAACCTGAGGGTTTCAGGTTCGATCCCCGCTTCTGCCATCCTAGTCACTCCCGTTGTGTCCTTGGGCAAGACACTTTACCCACCTGCTCCCAGTGCCACCCACACTGGTTTAAATGTAACTTAGATATTGGGTATCACTATGTAAAAGCACTTTGAGTCACTAGAGAAAAGCGCTATATAAATATAATTCACTTCACACACACTTCACTTCACTTGTAGAGAGTGTAGACCTAAATGGTATTCATTTATGACATGTCTTTTATCAGCAAGCCTTTAATGTTAGCAATCAATTCTACCTTTAAATCACTTAAAAATCCATTCAAAAACCATCAACAATACTTCATTTACGTTCTGTAACCTGTATAATAACCAAACTGTATTACACATTGTTATGGAGGTGTCTGTTACTACATTATATATATACTTGCAGTGTGTATATTGTACATATTACATATTGTTATGAAGGTGTCTGTTACTACATTATATATATACTTGTAATGTGTATTTTGTACTTATCACATATTGTTATGAAGGTGTTTGTTACTACATTATATATATACTTGCAGTGCAGTGTGAATATTGTACATAATACATATTATTATGAAGGTGTCTGTTGCTACATTATATATATATACTTGCAGTGTGTATATTGTATATATATATATATATATATATATATATATATATATATATATATATATATATATATATATATATACTTGCAGTGTGTATATTGTACATATTACATATTGTTATGAAGGTGTCTGTTGCTACATTATATATATATACTTGCAGTGTGTATATTGTACATATTTCATATTGTTATGAAGGTGTCTGTTACTACATTATATATTTACTTGCAGTGCAGTGTGTATATTGTACATAATACATATTGTTATGAAGGTGTCTGTTACTGTATTATATATATACTTGCAGTGTGTATATTGTACATATTACGTATTGTTATGAAGGTGCCTGTTACTACATAATATATATACTTGCAGTGTGTATATTGTACATATTACATATTGTTATGAAGGTATCTGTTACTACATTATATATATATACTTGCAGTGTGTATATTGTACATATTACATATTGTTATGAAGGTGTCTGTTACTACATTATATATATACTTGCAGTGCAGTGTGTATATTGTACATAATACATATTGTTATGAAGGTGTCTGTTACTGTATTATATATATACTTGCAGTGTGTATATTGTACATATTACATATTGTTATGAAGGTATCTGTTACTACATTATATATATATATATATATATATATATATATATATATATATATATATATATATATATATATATATATATATATATATATATATATATATATACTTGCAATGTGTATTTTGTACTTATCACATATTGTTATGAAGGTGTCTGTTACTACATTATATATATACTTGCAGTGCAGTGTGAATATTGTACATGATACATATTGTTATGAAGGTGTATGTTACTACATTATAAATATACTTGCAGTGCAGTGTGTATATTGTACACAATACATATTGTTATGAAGGTGTCTGTTACTGCATTATATATATACTTGCAGTGTGTATATTGTACATATTACATATTGTTATGAAGGTGTCTGTTACTGCATTATATATATACTTGCAGTGTGTATATTGTACATATTACATATTGTGATGAAGGTGTCTGTTACTACATTATATATATACTTGCAGTGTGTATATTGTACATATTACATATTGTTATGAAGGTGTCTGTTACTACATTATATATATACTTGCAGTGTGTATATTGTACATATTACATATTGTTATGAAGGTGTCTGTTACTACATTATATATATATATATATATATATATATATATATATATATATATATATATATATATATATATATATATATATATATATATATATATATGCAAATAATGGCTTTAAGGTAAAACAACAACAACAGAGTCCCGTGAGTACTCGAGCACTCCATGAAAAAGCGATTAGTGCATGAAAATATTTCAAGTCTCCAACGATCTTTACAACTTTCCATCCCCCATTGGCATTTCCACACATTGCTTTTACACACATGGACAAATATTCTTTTGAACGATGCGGCCCACTTCCACAAGGCGCCATATGTTCCTCTTTTGGAGGATTTATAGCGCCGAAAAGACAGTCAAGAGTAATAAAAAGTCACGTTTTTATCTTTGACATTCTTTAAGGTTGTAAAAGTGCTTGCATGTTTGAGAGAGTCTGTCTGCTTACTGGAAATAGGACAGTTGTTGTCCACGTGGGGGTCTTACTCTGAAGACCCTCCTTCTGGACCCGGGGAGGAACTGGAGGCTCTTCAGGGTTTCAAAGCCTTGAGGGCCTCCAGGGCCTTTTAACAAATAGTAAATATGATGTACACTGCTGTACAATCTGTAGGTAGGAAACTAAAATTAGTGGATATTGTTACCTAGCGCTATCTTGCTAGTATGCTAACTATGAGTGTGATAGCATTTTAGCCAATTTTGTAGGTATGAAACTAAAAGTAATAGATATTTTTACCTAGTGCTATCTTGCTGACATGCTAACTATTAGCATTTTAGCCATTTTTTTTGTAGGTATGAAACTTAAAGTAATAGATATTGTTACCTAGCGCTATCTTGCTAGTATGCTAACTATTAGTATGATAGCATTTTATCAAATTTTGTAAGTACGAAACTAAAAGTAATGGATATTGTTACTAGGGGCTATATTGCTGGCATGCTAACTATTAGCATGATAGTATTTTATCCAATTTTGTAAGTACGAAACTAAAAGTAATGGATATTGTTACTAGGGGCTATATTGCTGGCATGCTGACTATTAGCATTTTAGCCAATTTTGTAGGTATGAAACTAAACGTAATAGATATTGTTACCTCGCGCTATCTTGCTAGGATGCTAACTATGAGTATGATCGCATTTTAGCCAATTTTATAGGTAGGAAACTGAAAGTAATGGATATTGTCACTTGGCGCTATCTTATCTACCATGAATTGATTTACGTGGACCCCGACTTAAACAAATTGAAAAACTTAGTCGGGTGTTACCATTTAGAGGTCAATTGTACGGAATATGTACTGAACTGTGCAATCTACTAATAAAAGTTTCAATCAATCAATCAATCAATTGCTAGTATGCTAATTATTAGCATGACAGCATTTTAGCCAATGTTGTAGGTATGAAACTAAAAGTAAAAGATAGTGTTACTTGGCACTATCTTGCTGGCATGCTAACTATTAGCATTTAGCCATTTTTTTTTTTAGGTATGAAACTAAAAGTAATTGATATTGTTACCTAGGGCTATCTTACTAGTATGCTAACTATTAGTATGATAGCATTTTTGCCAATTTTGTAGGTATGAAACTAAAAGTAATAGATACTGTTACCTAGCGCTACCTTGCTAGTATGCTAACTATGATTATGTTAGCATTTTAGCCAATTTTGTGGGTATGAAACTGAAAGTAATGGATATGGTTACTTGCCGCTATCTTGCTAGTATGCTAACTATTAGCATTTTAGCCAATTTTGTAGGTATGCCCGAATGCAGCTGAGATAGGCTCAAGCAACCCCTTTTATTTCTTTATTTATTTATAATTGCCTTTCAAATGTCTATTCTTGGTGTTGGGTTTTATCAAATAAATTTCCCCCAAAAATGCGACTTATACTCCAGTGCGACTTACATATGTTTTTTCCCTTCTTTATTATGCATTTTCGGCCGGTGCGACTTATACTCCGGAGCGACTTATACTCCGGAGCAATTTATACTCCGAAAAATACGGTACATGCTTTTCGAAAAAGGTAAGTTTGAGTCCTTTTTTAAAAGCAGCTTTTATAGATATACAACTACATTGTTGTGTGGCACTATTGCTGGTATGCTAACTGTTGGCAACAATGTTGTAAGTATACAACTAATAGTCATGGATATTGTAACCTGATGTTATTTTTGCTAACATGTTAAGTGTTAGAATGCAAGCATTTTAGCCAGGTGTGTAGTAGGTATAAAATGAAAATGAATGGATATTCTAAATTGGCGTTACGGCAGCTTGCTAACATGCTAACTGTTAGCATCAGTTGACAGGTCACCATTTTTATTAATTAAAAAAAAAAATAGTCAGCAAAAATGGTCATTTGTATTTTTATCTACCGTCCACAGATGCCTTGATAACATGTGGAAACCAGCAGTTCCCGTGCGGGAATGGGCGATGCATCACAGTGAGATGGGCGTGTGACGGCACGGATGACTGCGGAGACGGCACAGACGAGCTTCCTGCGACTTGCTGTGAGTATAAAAATAATGTTTTAGTTCCTTACTCCATGTCATCATTCATAGACTGTTACTGTCTTGCTAGCATGCTAACTGTTAGCATGCTAGCTGTTGGCAGGTTGCCCTCTATCCATTCATTTTCTAACGCTTATCATTTAAGCAAATTAAATTAGCACGCTAACTGTTAACATTTTAGCCAACTTTGTAGGTGATAAACTAAAAGTCATGGGTATTGTTACTTTCTGTTATCTTGCTAGCATGCTAACTGTTACCATGCTAGCTGTTGACAGGTTGTGATTTTAGCCAATTAAATTAGCATGCTATCTGTTAACATTTTAGCAAACTTTGTAGATATAAAAATAAAAGTCATGGGTATTGTTATTTGGCACTATCTTGGTAGCATGCTAACTCTGTACAATCTACTAATAAACGTTTCAAATGTTACTTCGCACTGTCTTGGTAGCATGCTAACTGTAAACATGCTAGCTGTTGACAGGTTACCCTCCATCCATCCAATTTTTTTACCGCTTATTATTTTAGCCAATTACATTAGCATGCTAACTGTTAACATTTTATCCAACTTTGTAGATATACAACTAAAAGTCATGGATATTGTTACTTGGCACTATCTTGCTTGCATACTAACTGTAAACATGCTAGCTGTTGACAGATTGCCATTTTAGCAAATTAAATTAGCACGCTAACTGTTAACATTTTAGCCAACTTTGTTGGTGATAAACTAAAAGTCATGGGTATTGTTACTTTCTGTTATCTTGCTAGCATGCTAAGTGTTACCATGCTAGCTGTTAACAGGTTGCGATTTTAGCCAATTAAATTAGCATGCTATCTGTTAACATTTTAGCCAACTTTGTAGATATAAAACTAAAAGTCATGGATATTGTTACTTGGCACTATCTTGGTTGCATGCTAACTGCTAACATGCTAGCTGTTGACAGATGACCATTTTAGCCAATTAAATTAGCATGCTAATTGTTAACATTTTAGCCAACTTTGTAGACGTAAAACTAAAAGTCATGGATATTGTTACTTGGCACTAGCATGATAACTCTTTACATGCTAGCTGTTGACAGGTTACCCTCTAGCTATCCAATTTGTACCGCTTATCATTTTAGCCGATTACATTAGCATTCTAACTGTTAACATGCTAATCTTTGACAGGTTCCCATTTCAGCCAATGAACTTAGTATGTTAACTTAACATTTTAGCCATGGATAGTGTTACTTAGACAGTAAATGATGTTGTGTGTGTGTCTCTCCCAGTGGCCAAAACATGCAGACCAACAGAGTTCAGTTGTGCAGACCGGCTGCACCAGTGCATACCGAGCACCTGGCGCTGTGACGGACAGGCAGACTGTGAGAATGGAGCTGATGAAGAGAGCTGCGGTGAGGAATCTTTACACAAAATAAACTGAAAAATAAAAGCATGCAATGGCCATTTGGATATTTTTCCTTTTCATAACCACTACAATATTTTTTGTAACTCTTGGGGCTTCCCTTCATTTTTCTGAATGTCGAGTCAAAGAATCTAGCTGCAAAATAAAAACACTATATTTGAAAATAAATGTATATTACGAAACATAAGGAGCCAGTCTAAGAAACAAGTTTCCAAAAACAATTTCCAAATGTGGACTCGTCAGACCATAGAACACTTTTCCCCTTTGCATCAGTCCATCTTAGATGAGCTCGGGCCCAGCAAAGCCAGCGGCGTTTCTGGGTGTTGTTGATAAATGGCTTTGGCTTTGCATAGTAGAGTTTTAACTTGCACTTACAGATGTAGTGACCAACTGTAGTTACTGACAGTGGTTTTCTGAAGTGTTCCTGAGCCCATGTGGTGATATCCTTTACACGCTAATGTTGCTTTTTGATGCAGTACCGCTTGAGGGATCCAAGGTCATGGGCATTCAAAGTTGTTTTTCGGCCTTGCTGTGATTTCTCCAGATTCTCTGAACATTTTGATGATATCACGGACCGTAGATGGTAAAATCTCTAAATTCCTTGCAATAGCTGGTTGAGAAAGGTTGTTCTTAAACTTTTGGACAATTTGCTCACGCATTTGTTCACAAAGTGGTGACCCTCGCCCCATCCTTGTTTGTGAATGACTGACCATTTCATGGAAGCTACTTTTATACCCAATCATGGCACCCACCTGTTCCCAATTAGCCTGTTTACCTGTGGGATGTTCCAAATAAGTGTTTGATGAGCATCCCTTTCTCAGTCTTTTTTGCCACTTGTGCCAGTTTTTTTTAAACATGTTGCAGGCAACAAATTCCAAATGAGCTGATATTTGCAAAAAGTAACAATGTTTACTAGTTCGAACATTAAATATCTTGTCTTTGCAGACTATTCAATTAAATATAAGTTGAAAAGGATTTGCAATTCATTGTATTCTGTTTACACAACATGCCAACTTCATCGGTTTTGGGGTTTGTAGTCTGAACAGGTTTTATTTTGCCAAAAGACCATCTATGTTGATATCTGGCTTGTGAAACTACCCCTCAGACTTGTATAAAAAGGGTTCCAAGTAGAATTAAAAATGTTATATTTATATTTTTTTCACCAACCCTTTGATTTCCAATTTGCTGACCCCCATTTTAGTGAGTCAAAAAACGCAGGCTTTTACTGGAGTGACCGCTTTGGTGATGGTTGGTTATTGTGCTTCTTTCTTAAGTACATCCTTCTACTACAGTAAGCTGCCTTCTAGCGGGAGTTGTTCGTTCACTTTTACAGTCTTCTTCACCTCATAAAAAGTTGCCATTCCCCCACTCGGCTTTGCTGTCCCGCTGCCTTTTTAAACAAACTTTTGCAGCGCACAGTCACCTGTCACAAATCCAAACCACTGACAACATTTTTTTTTCTTCTTCTGAACAAACGTCTTAGCCATGCTGTGCTATGTGTATGGCTCTGAAAATTATGTCAGAGCAAGATGAGAAATACAAACTTCGGCTGCAACGGAAAAACTGGAATGCATCGATAAAACCTGGAAGCCACAAGACATTGATACAAGCTTGATTATATGTACATTTCCTTTAAAAGTGACTTTGAAACAACGTTGCAAAATAGTTGTGTTTGTAAATTTATACAACGTTAATGTCTAACGTTAGATCCACGTTGTTGGTTGGGAAATGACCACATTTCAATGGTCAAATCAACATCACAACCTGACATTGATTAGACGTTGTCAAAAAGCATGTTGTTTCAATGTTGTATTTGTTGTAGAATATTGGTTGGGAAATATTTACGGTACAGGGGGAAGGAGACAGCGCAGAATGCAGGGATTTCGTTTTAGCTGTATTTATTTCTATTTAACAAAAGAATGCAGTGTGAAACTAATCCAAATGTGTGTGGTGTGCGACTATGTGTAGGGATTGGCTGTTGAGTGCTACCGGTAGTGTTGAGCGAGGTGCGGAATTCAAAGGGGGAAAGGCAAGCTCGGAGGAGGTCCGTGGGCAGGCATGAGGTCAAGGGCAGGAGCGAGGCGTCAAAGTCCGTGTCTAGGCGGGAGGTCGAGATCCAAGAGGCAGCCAGGGAACTAGAGGGAATACGGGGAGACGAGACACACAGCTCGTGACGCGGGAACGGAGGAATGCTGTTGGATGACGACAAGGGACACGATACATATGAACACGGAGGGGAAGATACACAGAGAGAGTGTGCATAGAGCTGGAGATTGTCGGCTAACTGTACTAGAACAGGAAACTACGTTCTGGCCCGGAACGCAGGTTTGCGCTGGCTTAAGAAGCCCAGGAAGCTCATCAGCGACAGGTGTGCATATTGCTAATTGATTGCAGCCGGCAGCACGAGTGCCGCGCGCAGGAGCGCGTTTGGAGGTGCGCCCAGTGCAGCGCACAGATGAATGGAATGCGCCCAGGCCGTGACAGAAATGACCAAATTTCAAAGGTCAAATCAACGTCAGAATCCAACATTGATTAAATGTTGTCAAAAAGCATCTTGTTTCAATGTTGTATTTGTGTTGAACGTCAGGACTTAAGTCAACAAGCTGTTTCAATGTAGTGTGGGTTTGTGGCCAAGGTCTAGTTCAAATCCACATGAAAAACATGTGTCTAATCCTGTGTCCCAGGACCCAAACGCTGCACCAAGTCAGAGTTCGGCTGCACAAACGGCCAGTGTGTGTCGTCCTCCTTCGTGTGCGACCATGAAGAAGACTGCGCCGATGGCAGCGACGAGGCCTCCTGCCCGCCAGTCACCTGTAGCTCCGCTTCCTTCCAGTGCAACAACAGCCTCTGCCTGCCGCGCCTCTGGGCCTGCGACGGAGACGCCGACTGCTCGGACGGCTCGGACGAGTGGCCCCAGAACTGTGGCTCAGTGGCGCCCGCCCCCGCTCGGACGAACCGCTGCTCCCCGCTGGAATTCCGCTGCCGCAGCGGGGAGTGTATCCATGGCAACTGGAAGTGCGACGGAGGAGCGGACTGCCTGGATCGATCGGATGAAGCTGGCTGTGGTATGTGGATCCATACTGAAATATCCATACCAGATCTTTATGCTCTAACATCCATCCTCAAAGCAACGTATCGATACTTTCAGGGATGTCCAAACTTTTTCCACAAAAGGGCCTGAAACTCAAAGTATGCGGCGGCCATATTGATATTCTTTAATTACAAAAATGCTAAAAACAGATTGTGTCCGCTATGTATTATAAGTGACTAAGTATATTAGTATTAATTATTAGTTAGAACATTTCAGCTTTTTCTCATGACATAAACATTTTTTGGCTTTTTTCTTACATTTTTACGATTGTTTTTTCCCCTGTAAGAATAGGATAAAAATACAAATAATAATACAAATGTGTAACTGCATAACTTAGTGTGTCAAATATTCTGCCTGTATGAAAATATAAATTTTCAGTTACAGATGTAATTTATGAACAACCTTAGGTTAGTATTTTATTTTTTAATTAACTAACTGAATTTTGTTTATATTTTAAGTATATTTCATTTATATTTTGAGATCTTCTAAAATTTTAGATCAGGGGTGTCCAAACTTTTCCCACCAAGGGCTGCATACTGAAAAGTCAAGTATGGGGGGTCATTTTGATGTTTTGTTTTTTTATTTAAGAAAAATGCTAAAAATGTTATATATATATATATATATATACATATATATATATATATATATATATATATATATATATATATATATATATGTATATATATATATATATATATATATATATATATATATATATATATCTAAGGTAATTGAACTACATAAAACAGGAAAGGGGTAGAAAAAGATATCCAAAGAATTGAGAATGCCAATCAGCAATGTTCAAACGTTGATTAAGAAGTGGAAAATGAGGGATTCAGGTAGACCAGCAAAGATTTCAGCCACAACTGCCAGGAAAATTGTTCGAGATGCAAAGAAAAATCCACAAATAACTTCAGCTGAAATACAGGACTCTCTGAAAAATTGTGGTGTGGCTGTTTCAAGATGCACAATAAGGAGGCACTTGAAGAAAAATGGGCTGCATGGTCGAGTCGCTAGAAAAAAGCCATTTCTGCGCAAATGTCACAAAGTATCCCGCTTACATTATGCCAAACAGCACAGAGACAAGCCTCAGAACTTCTGGAACAAAGTAATTTGGAGTGATGAGACCAAAATTTAACTTTTTGGCCACTCGACCATGTAGCCCATTTTTCTTCAAGTGCCTCCTTATTGTGCATCTTGAAACAGCCACACCACAATTTTTCAGAGAGTCCTGTATTTCAGCTGAAGTTATTTGTGGATTTTTCTTTGCATCTCGGACAATTTTCCTGGTTGTTGTGGCTGAAATCTTTGCTGGTCTACATGAATCCCTCATTTTCTACTTCTTAATCAGCGTTTGAACACTGCTGATTGGCATTCTCAATTCCTTGGATATCTTTTTCTACCCCTTTCCTATTTTATGCAGTTCAATTACCTTTTCTCACAGATCCTTTGACAATAATTTTGCCTTCCCCATATATATATATATATATATATATATATATATATATATATATATATATATATATATATATATATATATATATATATATATATATATTTTATTTTATTTTTTATTTTTTTATTAACAATACTTTGTTCATACTTTAATTGTATTTTTTTTTTTTGAAAGCTTTTAATATTTCAGACCAGGGATGTCTAAACTTTTTCCACCACAGGGCCGCCGCATACTGAAATGTTGATATTTTTTCATTAAAAAAAAATGCTGAAAAAAACATTAATTTAAAGACAAAACTAGGAGACTGAGTATAAATAAATGGTCTTTATTAGTTTAATAATGTAAGCTTTTTCTCATTACATTCCGATATTTTTGCTTTCTTTTGTTATATTTTTACTATCGTTTTTTAGACAGATATATTACTTTTTGAAAATACACAACTTTTAACTTTAGCAGACACGTTAGGTATATTTGCACAAAGTATTGCTGATACCAGCCTGAATATTACTTCACGAATACTGTGGTACTGTTTGCTTCAAACCTTCTTATGCTGGCGTCACTATTCTAGTGCCACCCACCTGCGGTCCTGATGAGTTTCAATGCGACGACGGCGCTTGCATCCACGGCAGCCACCAGTGCGACCGTCGGTACGACTGCAGGGATAGGAGCGATGAAACCGGCTGTGTTAATGGTAGGCAGCCACCTTAAAAACACGCATCCCAACTTCCCATTTCCTTAACTTGTCTTATTTGTCTCACGCAGCGACCCGGTGCGAGGGTCCGGCCCGGTTCAAGTGCACCAGTGGGGAGTGCATCAGCATGGAGAAGGTGTGTGACAGAGAGCGTAACTGCAGGGATTGGTCGGATGAGCCTCTGAGGGAATGTGGTGAGTACTGGCAGGAGAATTAGCACCGTTGTTTACCTTCTGGGAAAAAACACATTTTTTTGTCCTCTTACCGCAGGCTCCAACGAGTGCCTCATTAACAACGGGGGCTGCTCTCATATCTGCAATGATCTGAAGATCGGTTTTGAGTGTCTTTGCCCCTCCGGATATCGCCTGGTGGACAAAAACCAATGCGAAGGTAAAAAAGAAGGTTATCTGTTGATACGTCAACAAACAACACAAATGTCACCTCTTCTTTATCTCTAAACCAGATATTGACGAGTGCGCCGACCAGGAGAGCTGCACCCAGATTTGCATTAACCAAATGGGAAGTTACAAATGCGAGTGTGAGGAAGGCTACCAAGTTGACCCAGCAACCAAAGCCTGCAAAGTTACGGGTAAAAAAAACCACAACTTGTTTTCTTTGCAGAGCGATTGTTGACAAAAAGTGACACATATTCAAGTGTCCTGGCTAACCTTGCAGGTTCAATCGCCTACCTTTTCTTCACCAACCGACATGAAGTCCGAAAAATGACTTTGGACAAGAGTGAGTACGCGTGCGTCGTACCGCGACTGAAAAACGTTGTGGCGCTGGACATGAACATGGCCACCAGCGAGATCTACTGGTCAGATATGTCCCAGAAGAAGATCTACAGGTGAGGGGAAGTATCTTTGGGTGGAAGTTGCTTCTTGCAGCTCGCTACAACTTCCGACCTGCTCTGCAGCAAAGTGCCTTTCTGCATATGTTACACGCTCGTCGTGTTCTTCAACTATTGTCACACTGTGTTGTTTTGCTATGGCCAGACACACCTGCATCTCAGAGAAAGTTTGATCTTGTCAGCAAACTTTGCCATGCACACTTTCAAGAGTGTGGGATGGGAAAAATGAAATGACTAACTGCCATAACAATAGATGCTACTTGGGGCAATAGTTGAAATGCGTTCATGAGCGACTGACTTTTTAATTTGACTTTTTTGTATTTATTCTATTTATTTATTGTTATATAAATCAAGCTGTTTATTTATCTTATTTTATTATAGTTCATTTAATTTGATTTTACAGTAACTGACTTTTTCCATTTGTTTTCTTTTTCTTTTTCTTTTTTCTTTTTTCTTTTTTCTTTTTTCTTTTTTCTTTTTTCTTTTTTCTTTTTTCTTTTTTCTTTTTTCTTTTTTTTCTTTATTCTTTATTCTTTTTTCTTTTCATTTTTTCTTTTCTTTTCTTTTTTCTTTACTTTTTTCTTTATTTTTCTTTTCTTTTCTTTCAAAATTGTATTTATTACATCTGTTTATTTATTATATTATACTATATTATATTAGATTAGATGATACTACATTACATTATATAATATTATATATATTACATATATTATATGTATAATACATTGATCAAATATATCAAATATATGTTATATTATATATATAATACAGAAAAAGACATTTGCAAATTGGCTCTCTGGTCGTGTTTTGTATTTCTGCAACAGCGACTAAAAAACCCCCCGCTGCTCCTCCCTGATTCCAGAGCTCCAATGGATTCAGCGGAGGACCCCAGCCACCACACCACTGTGGTCGGCAACGATATCGACGCGCCTGAGGGCATGGCCTTTGATTGGATCCACGGCAACCTGTACTGGACCGACAGCATCCGCAGCACTGTCTCCGTGGTAACTGCCGATGGTCGTCGGCGTAAGACCCTCTTCGACCAAGGCCTGTCTAAACCTCGAGCTATTGTGGTCGACCCCTTCAGCAAGTAAGCCATCTTCTTCCAGTGTTTTGACGACAGGAACTGATGTATTTGTCCTCGCAGCTTCGTGTACTGGACTGACTGGGGCAATCCCGCAAAAATCGAAAAGGGCGGTCTGAACGGGGGCGACCGCAGCGCTCTGGTCACCGACAACATCGTGTGGCCCAACGGAATCACGCTGGGTAAACGCCAGTCGCTCGGCTTCTCTTTATCTTCGCTTCCAAGCGCGACTGACCCTGTGAACCCCCCAGACCTGTTGAACCAGCGGCTGTACTGGGTGGACTCCAAGCTGCACACCCTCTCCAGCGTGGACATGCACGGCGGTGGCCGGCGCACCCTCGTCGTTGACGAGCACAGGTTGAGCCATCCGCTGGGACTCGCTGTGTTTGAGGTATGAGGTGAAAGTAATACGTGGTGTTGAAAGGAAAACTAATTGTCCTTTGTGCACTTCCAGGACCGAGTATTCTGGACAGACATCAGCAACAACGCCATCCTGAGCGCTAACAGGCTGACTGGTGCAGACATCACTCCAGTGGCGGAGCACCTGACTTCACCAGAGGACATCGTGGTCTACCACAACGTCAAACAGCCTGCTGGTACGGGACATTCTTGTCCACTAGAGCCGTGTTTTTCAACCTTTTTTGAGCCAAGGCACATTTTTTGCGTTGAAAAAATCCGGAGGCACACCACCAGCAGAAATCATTAAAAAACGGAACTCAGTTGGCAATAGAAAGTTGTTGTCGCAATTGTTAGATATGACTTCAAACCATAACCAACCATTCTTTAATATAGCTCTTGTCTCAAAGTAGGTGTACTGTCACGACATGTCACATCACGCTGTGACTTACTTGGAGTTTTTTGCTGTTTTACTGTGTGTAGTGTTATAGTTCTTGTCTTGCTCTCCTATTTTGGTGGCTTTTCCTCTTTTTTTTGTATTTTCCTGCAGCAGTTTCATGTTTTCCTTTGAGCGATATTTCCCGCATCTACGTTTGTACTTTGTTTTAGCAATCAAGGATATTTCAGTTGTTTTTATCCTTCTTTGTGGGGACATTGTTGATTGTCATGTCATGTTCGGATGTAGATTGTGGACGCCGTCTTTGCTCCACAGTAAGTCTTTGCTGTCATCCAGCATTCTGTTTTTGTTTACTTTGTAGCCAGTTCAGTTCTGCATAGCCTTCCCTAAGCTTCAATGCCTTTTCTTAGTGGCACTCACCTTTTGTTTATTTTTTGTTTAAGCATTAGATACCTTTTTACCTGTACGCTGCCTCCCGCTGTTTCCGATATCTACAAAGCAATTAGCTACCGGCTGCCACCTACTGATATGGAAGAGTATTACACGGTTACTCTGCCGAGCTCTAGACAGCACCGACACTCAACAACAACACATAATTTGCAGACTATAATTACTGGGTTGCAAAAAATATTTTTAACCCAATTAGGTGAAATTAGATAATCTCCCATGGCACACCAGACTGTATCTCACGGCTAACTTGTGTGCCGCGGCGCAGTGGTTGAAAAACACTGCATTAGAGGGCAGCCACATACCAGTGTTTTCAACCACTGTGGAAAATATGCAATTTCACCTAATTGGCCCCAAATTTTTTTTTTGTAAATCTTTAATTATAATCCACAAGAAATGTGGCCTACTTTGAGAATTAGTGGTGCATTAGTGGCGCAATTGCCTCATATTTTGTCATATTTGGTCATTTGTTAACATTTTCTGTAGTGGGATTTTTTTAATTTAAAAAAATGTGCCTTGGCTCAAAAAAGGTTGAAAAACACGGATATAGACGATAAAAATGATATGAATTTGTCCGAGAACTTGCAGCAGGGGTGTCCAAACTTTTTGACTGGGGGGCCTGCATTGGGCTTAAAAAAATTGCCTATATATATATATATATAGTACAGGCCAAGTTTGGACACACTTCTCATTCAATGCGTTTTCTTCATTTTCATGGTAAATGGGTTATACTTGTATAGCGCTTTTCTACCTTCAAGGTACTCAAAGCACTTTGACACTATTTCCACATTCACCCCTTCACACACACATCACACAGTGATGGCGGGAGCTGCCATGCAAGACCCTAACAACGACCCATCAGGAGCAAGGGTGACGTGTCTTGCTCAAGGACACAACGGACGTGACGATGTTGGTAGAAGGTGGGGATCGAACCAGGAACCCTCAGGTTGCTAGCACGGCCACTCTCCCAACTGCGCCACGCCATCCCCGTCCCATGACTATTTACATTGTAGATTGTCACTGAAGGTATCAAAACTATGACAGCTGTGAAGTGAAAACCATTTCAGGTGACTACCTCTTGAAGCTCATCGAGAGAATGCCAAGAGTGTGCAAAGCAGTAATCGGAGCAAATGGTGGCTATTTTGAAGAAACTAGAATATAAAACATGTTTTCGGTTATTTCACTTTTTTTGTTAAGTACATAACTCCACATGTGTTCATTCATAGTTTTGATGCCTTCAGTGACAATCTACAATGTAAATAGTCATGAAAATAAAGAAAACCCATTCAATGAGAAGGTGTGTCCAAACTTTTGGCCTGTACTATATATATGTATGTATGCATGTATGTATATATGTATGTATGTATGTATGTATGTATGTATGTATGTATGTATGTATGTATGTATGTAGAAGTTTCTAATGTGTGGGTTCCCCTGGGACCGACAGCATCCTTGTGAGCCCAAGTCCAGGGTTCAACAAGTCTTTTTATTTTGTCTGTTTATGTTGAGCAATGATATATATATATATATATATATATATATATATATATATATATATATATATATATATATATATATATATATATATATATATATATACACATGAGTTAGGCAAAAAACAGCATGTTCACACACGCATTGTCATAGATTGGAGACCATGTCAGCCATCCCTAAAGTCACCTAAATTGACTGCTAACTTGAAAGCTATATTCATAATAGAATTAATCTTTTTTGACAGGGAGAGACTGGTGTCAGGTGTCCAATGGTGGCTGTGAGTTCATGTGCCTGGCTGCACCACAAGTGGGCAGACACCCGCCAAAATATACCTGCGTCTGCCCGGATGCCATGGTGCTCGCCAGTGACATGAGGAGATGTCTACCAGGTGTGTCAGTCGCTACAGAACGTTAGGAGTAGTCCCAAGGAAGATCCTTTTTTATCGTCATACTTTGACTAACTCTGGGGTGTCAATACCTGCAGCTTCCGTGCAGCCTGCGGTTCCAACCACCGACCAACCAATAACCACCGCAAACCCACCCGAACCCCGGATCAGGAGCTCTGCCGCTCAAGTTACAACCACGAGACCGGTGGTCAAGCCAGTGCCAAGCACTGCGAGGCCTCTGGTCAGAACCACTCAACCTGAACCCCAGCCAGCACAGCCTGAAGACCCAAAGACAACCACAGAAATCCCAGTCACTTCTCAAGGTAAAGGCCTCGAATCAGGATTGTCCATCACTCTAGTCCACATCTCCGTTCTTGATGCTTGAAGGTGTCTAGTCTAGCTACCTAGGTGTCTAGTCTAGCTACCTTCCAACTAAACAGCAACTGGGATAACAAAGAATTAGAGAAGACATGCAGGTAGTCTTTGATTTATGAACCAATCAGTCAAAAGTCCATTTGGATGTGGGTAACTCAATGCTTTATCTCAGCTGTGAATCTTTGAGCGACACACCATTCGATTCTCGGGGGTAACAATTTCACCCAGAATCGATTCAAAACAATTATCAATTTAAAAGCAATACTTTTTTTTAAATAACATTGGTTGTCAGTTCTAGAAAGTGGCTGGACAGGACATATAAAAAAAAAATAAAAATCGATGATTGATTTTTTTTTTAAACATTTCTTTAAAAAAAATTTTTTTTGACAGCCCTACCAAGCAGTACAGTTTGGTTCGGTTCAGTACGCCAAAGTTAGGAAGATCTTTTTCCGTCCTTTTTTATTTTCTGTTACGACCACCTTAGGAAAGAGAACCCCCCTCCCCCGCGCTGCACCGCAATAAATAGTATAATTTGTCTATAAAATTGTTATATGTACACCTCTGCATACCATTGTATCCTTGTTAACATTGAAGAAAACAAACAAAAAAAGAAAGTAATATAATAACATTGTTTTTTAGTCGGTAACAGAAAAGTCAAGTGCATCAATTTGCCTGAAATAAAAAAAATTGTTCTCGTTATTTAAACCATAAACACTTTTTGAAGTTGGCACGTTGTGTAAATGGTAAGTAAAAACAGAATACAATTATTTGAAAATCCTTTTCAACTTATATTCAATTGAATAGACTGTAAAGACCAAATACTTAACGTTCGAACTGGAAAACTTTGTTATTTTTTTGCAATTATTAGCTCATGTGGAATTTGATGCCTGCAACATGTTTCAAAAAAGCTGGCACAAGTGGCAAAAAAGACTGACAACATTGTTTTTTTTAGTCTATAACAGAAAAGTCAAGTGAATCAATTTACCTGAAATAAAAAAAAAATTGAATCATTATTTAAACCATAAACACTTTTTGACTGACTTTAAAATGTAATTAAATAGACTCGATAAATAATGATACTTTCAAATCGATCAGGAACACAATACATCAAACATTTGAACCTACAAAAAAAAATGAATAAAACAATTTGTACTGATTTTCAAAACATTTTTTATTCAAATTAAGGATTAATGGCTACAGTGAGCACATTTCGTACTGCACATCTTTTAGAAGTGGGGTTTGAAGCATGATACTAATCGAACATACAACCATTTGAGAAGAACTGACCATCTTATGGCACAGGTGTCAAACTCAAGGGCCACATTTTCGTCATCACATCAAAGCCTGGAGATAATGTGCGTCAATAAAGCATTGCCTCTTTCTTGATTTCAATCCCATTTAGAATCGACTTTGTTGGCAGTTACATATTTTAAAGCAAAAAAAGCTTATGTTGCCTTAAGTGGTTTAACAAAACCCATTTGTTTTAAAACTGCCTATATTTATTTACAATTACTATGTTTGTCATACAAAATTTTGACGGACACAAATACAAAAGCAGTCCAAGAGAAACAACAAACAATTTGCAGTAATGTTGTTGTCGCATCCACAAAATTTTAAAAGTAAAAAGCATTTTACCATATATTAGCCGCACCAGACTATAAGCCTCATATATACATTGTGAAATGTGGTATTTACGAAAATATTCTGTAAATGTTTATTTACATACCTTAATTGTTTCCAAACGGTGCCTGGAACGCGGCAGTAAAACGGCTGATCAAACAAAACAGAAGTCATCGTCATGGGCCCACTAGCTGCGTAAACTAGTGTTCCAATCAGCTAAACAGACTCAATAACTCCACGGTGAAGTTTTGGCGACTTTACGGAACTGAAACCATACAAAAAGAATGCCATTGTAATTGTTAATAATACTAACAGACACTTGTAAACGTGTTAGCATATTAGCTAATGAGAATGAAGCTAGCTTGATTGCATTACGATAGCACGTACGAATATGCATGAAAACACTCCTACAGACATCACACATGGGACGCTTTAGTAAGTAAGAATTGTTTTAGTTATATTGTAAAACTTACAAACGTTGCTTGGAGTGATGAAAGAAGAATCCATATGAGTAGATTTGCCATGGACGACAAGAAGGCGGAACGGGACTTGTACTTCCGGTTGAAAGCCAGGGGTGTCAAACGTACAACCTGCGGGCCACATCAGGCCCGCGAACAGGTTTTATCTGGCCCGCGGGATGAGTTTGCTAAGTATAAAAATGAGCCAAAATCTTTGAATGAAAAAAAAAAATGCTGTTCTAAATGTGTCCACTAGATGTCACAATAGCAATTCTTTGTATCTTTGTAGATGATGCTGCATATGTATAAAAATAAACCACATGATGTTAGTGCACCAGTCGAGGAAAATGAGCAAACTACATAAATAACATCTTGTAATTTGATTTTGATATTATTTTTTTATCTTGATAGATTGAAAATTAACACCAATGAGTTGACTGATGAACATTATCACATCATTTCTTCAGAAAGTATAAAAACAACAAATAAAGATAGAATACTATTAACCGCAGCATGTAAGTGTAAAAACAACAACAACAACATTATGATTTGTACATTTTCAGAATGTGCTTGTTCTATTTTGAAACAAAGAAAAAAAGTTGTCTTTATTTTGAAGTTATCGTGCCATGATTTTGCCAGCCCGGCCCACTTGGGAGTAGATTTTTCTCCATGTGGCCCCCGAAATAAAATTAGTTTAACACTCCTGGTCTAAGCAGAAGGGCAATTCATCCCTGTAGAACCTGCAATGGCGCCATAGCACAAACAATAGTTAAAAAAAACAAACTATTTGCATTATGGCCGTCAGCGAAGAAAAATCCGTAAATTAGCCGCATCGTTTGTAAGCCGCAGGGTTCAATGCGTAGCAAAAAAGTAGCGACTTTTCATTCATTGACTTTGACAATGAATTATCTGTGGCCCCCGGGATGATATTTGATTAGTATTAGTAACCGGCATAGCGCGATTGGGAGAGTGGCCGTGCCAGCAACCTGAGGGTTCCTGGTTCGATCCCCACCTACTACCAACCTCCTCACGTCCATTGTGTCCTTGAGCAAGACACTTCACCCTTGCTTGTCGTGGTCGTGGTTAGCGCCTTGCATGGCATCTCCCGCCATCAGTGTGTGAATGGGTGAATGTGGTAATAGTGTCAAAGCGCTTTGAGTACCTTGAAAGTAGAAGGGACCCCATCGAGTCATAAAAATGGGGTCCCACAGTAAATTTTTGGTGTCCCACTTTTTTGTAAGCCTTTTGAAAACAAATGATAAATGTATGCATTACCCTGTTATATCTCCCATTCTATATTGTGTTTTGGGAAAAGGTTGTCATAAACGTTACTTAATTAATTAAAAAAAATAAAACAAAAGAAAACACATTTTTATGCATTCATTCATTCACTTTCTTCTTTCCTTCATGGATCTAAACTTTACCGCTGCCGGTATTTTTTTCGATATTTTTATTGTAATATTTTCAGAATGGGTTTGTTCTATTTTTGGCCAAAGTAAGACAAGAAAACAATCTGAAGTTGTCTTTATTTTTTTTGTTTTAAAGCCATGATTTTAATAGTCCGGCCCGCATGTGCACAGATTTTCCTCCATGCGGCCCCTGAGCTAAAATGAGTTTGACACCCCTGATTTAAATGAAGGGGCAATTGTCGCGTTCCTCCAGGATTTTGCGGGCTTTTTCGCGACCTATTTTGCCTTTTTTGCCTCATTTCGCTGCAGCATTGTCAGAAGGTGGCGGCAAAATGGCCCCCGGTGATGCAGGGAGATGTTTTATCTGATGGCGAAAACGTGGCCGATTGGCCAAAATGTGCGGGGAAATGTCAAAGTTGCGAAATTGTTGGTGGAATTTGCATGAAATGGCGCGATCGCAACATTAAGAAATCTTAAAGGGACTGAGTGAAAAAGAGTTTGACCCCCTGTCTAATGGGATAACAAACGGGAGTTGGTTTTGTTCCTCAGACCTTGGCCATGACGTTGGTGCAGTGATACCTCAAACAGCCTCCAGCTCCCCACTGGCTTTGTACATCGCCTTACCTTTGGGTGAGTATCTTGAGTAACAAGGATCCTGATTGGACCATTCGGATTGACTTCACACCGGTGACCTCCCTGCAGTAATCCTCTGTATGCTGGCTGTCGCTGGCCTGCTGCTCTGGAAGAACTACAAGCTGAAGAACACCAACACCATCCACTTTGACAACCCAGTCTATCAAAAAACCACAGAGGACCAGGTTCACATTTGGAGGAATCACAGCACTGATGGGTATTCTTATCCAAAAGTAAGTCAATAGAGCCCATTAATGTCTATTTTTTTGTATTTGTATGCTCAACCTTAGGAAAATACACCTGCGTATCATGCGTTCACTCTTTAAAAGTATATTTTAGAAACTTAATGTGACATCTAAGCTGGGAAAATCGCAAAATATAAATTTAAATACATATATATGTATATGTATATGTGTATATGTGTGTATATATTTTTGGATATACAGTATATGTGTGTATATATGTATATATGTGTGTATATATATATATATATATATATATATATATATATATATATATATATATATATGGGTATGTGTATGTATGCTTATACATGTATATATGCATATATATGCAGCTGGGATAGGCTCCAGCGCCCCCCGCGACTCCGAAAGAAACAAGCGGTAAAAAATGGATGGATACTTACATGTACAATACAATATAGATACAATTAAATGTATATGTATTAGAGATGCGTGGATAGGCAATTATTTCATCCGCAACCGCATCAGAAAGTCGTCAACCATCCGCCATCCACCCGATGTAACATTTGATCAGAACCGCACCCGCCCGCCATCCGCCCGCACCCGCCCGTTGTTATATATCTAATATAGACGATGCAAGGCATTAGTGAGGCATACCTGCCAACTACTCCGGTTTTCCCGTAATTCGTACGGTTTTCATCAACCTATTCCGGGTTACGGTTGCAGTGATAAAAAATACGGTTTTTCATTAATTTTAAAAAAAAAAGGGTGAAAACTACGCGAATTGCACCTTGTGCAGACAAGATTTTTCGATCGGACACGGAGGAATTAGCGATGTAAAAGACCATGTTGGGACAAAAAAACACAAGTCTAATGCCGTTGCTAGCGATACAAGTGGAACACTTTCAACGTTTTTCGTCGCCCAAACAGATTCTTTGGATGTGATAAATGCCGAAGTTTTATTTACGGAGGCAATAATTGAGCATGGACTTCCAATCGCACTGGCTGATCACATGGGACAGTTAAATGTTTGTAATGCAACCTTTAAAAATCATTACGCGGTGATCGCGGTCCCAAAAATAAACTTTTCTTGCATGATAATGTCCAGAAAAACTCGCTTTATATTACTATAGAGTCCTTTTAACGAATGAGTTTGATGGTTTATCACAAACCTTAAATGAAAGAAGTCCTTTGTTCTCCTGCACCATGCATGCACTTTGGCCTTGCTTCGTGTTTGGTGCGCAATCCTGTCGGCTGTATTTCACAGCACGTCTTTGACAACTTGAAGTGGCATAAAACATTTAAAACAAAGGGGTTATAGGAACAATCACTTTCAGTGTTTTATGCCACTTCAAGTTGTCAAAGACAGTATGCTGGTGCCCGACTGCCACAAGTGGAACAAACATTTGAAACAAAGGGGTTATAGGAACAATCACTTTCAGTGTTTTATGCCACTTCAAGTAAACTTATCATAAAGTTACCATATCATTTTTGCAGTATGATCAATCTGATAGAATAAATTTGGATTTTAGCCACAAAAAGGTAATGACACCAATGTTATCTATTGGAATTGTTTAGTACTGTTATACTGTTAAATGTGTTTATACTATTTATGCTTTCAAGTCCAAATTGAAGAAATCTTGTTAAATGTTGACAGCATAACTACCAAAATACAGAAGTATGTCCTTAATATTTTTGCAGTGCTATTTCTGTTGAAAAGTTAAAATGATTACATTAGAGATGTGATGTGCCACTTTTCAAGTGTCTGATGGCTTAAATTAATTTTCATTAATTTTTCATATTTTGAATTCTTTTGAAAGGCTTACAAAAAAACTACATTTGAATTGTAATTCCATGCTATTGACAGGACTATTAATTTTAATAAAGTTAGCTTACCATGTTTACAGTATGATAATTGTGATAGAAATGTGAATTTTAGGCACAGAATATTTTTTACAATTGAACAAGGCAGTAGATTATACAAGCTTGGACAGAAAGTTAATAATGACACCAATTTTTTTTTAATGGAATTGTTTAGTACTGTTTTACCATTTGTTTACTGTAAAAAGTGTTTATACTGTTTATACTTTCAATTAACAAATTGAAGTCTTGTGAAAGGTTGACAGGATAACTGGCATTAACTGTCAAAATAATTTCAAACTATTGAAGTTAGCTTACAGAATAAACATGTCAATCAACCCATATGATTTTTGCTGTAATATTTTTGTTTTGAAAAGTCACTGTGACTGATAGAAAAGTGATGGTTTTAGCAACATTTTAACCTGTCTGAATGCTAATAATAATTTTGCGTCGGGGGGCGAAGCCCTGAACCCTCCACCAGGACTTTGTCCTGGACCTACCGGGGCCTGCGGCCCTTGGACCCTGGCTACTAGGTTTTTCTGATTTCAAAAGTTGGCAGGTATGGTGAGGTTATAAAGCTTTTGCCTGTTAAAGAAAGGAGACTGATCCAATGCATTACAGACATTCGCGTGCCACGCTGTCACGACCCAGACGCACACCAGTGCGCAATCATATGGGAGCCGCGCTGAGCGCACCTCCAAGCGCGTCTCGCTGCCGGCGACGGCCGGGTATATGGGCCCGACGCTCCAGCGCCATCCATTTTCAGGGCTAGTTGATTCGGCAGGTGGGTTGTTACACACTCCTTAGCGGGTTCCGACTTCCATGGCCACCGTCCTGCTCTCTATATCAACCAGGGTGAGCCCCACCCCTTTCGTGAGCGCACTGCGCGCGGAGTGACCCCTGTTACGCGCCCCCGGCAACAGGGGTGGCGGGCAGGTAAGCTGCGCGGGCGGAGCGCGCGGAGTGACCCCTGTTACGAGCCCCCGGCCACGGGGGTGGCGGGCAGGTAAGCTGCTTACCTGCTGCGCGTGACGCCGGCCGCGGCGAAGGCGGACGAGGCGGGGTGTCGGTGTGGTGGGAGCGGTGGTGACCCTGGACGTGCGTCGGGCCCTTCTCGCGGATCGCCTCAGCTACGGCTCCCGGTGGGGCCCTCTCGGGGGAAGGGGCCTCGGTCCCGGACCCCGGCGAGGCGTCCCTTCTCCGCTCCGTAAAAGTGTCCATCTCTTTTCTTTTTTTTTTCTTCTGTTGTGGCATACGCAGCAGGT
>NC_084569.2:27219958-27247458 GCF_033978685.3 Nerophis lumbriciformis
TCTGCTTGGTCTCAAACTTGCTAAAAGTAAATTATAGATTATAGTTCATGCATCTCCCACCTGCTAGTCGACAAACGTGGCCACGGACCGACAGGCTGGTCCACTTTCACATCCCAGAGATGGCGAAAAAGACACAAAAAGACGCGAGTTGCAGCAACTTATTTGTAACCCTTCGTGAGGATTGTGATTGATTCTTCATCTAAACGGCATCCCAGCGAGAGAGGAAATAGTTATAATACTTAAATATTTATTTAAAGACACACCGTTGTGTTATAGGTGACTAAGTATATTATTACTAATTATTGGTTTAAAATGTTCAGCTTTTTCTCATTACATGCTTATGTTTTGCTCTGTTTTCTTACATTTTACTGCCTTTTTGTTTATATGGATATGTTATTAATAAAAAAACACACAACTTTTTACATTTTAGCAGACACATGAGGTATATTTGCGCAAAGTATCGATATTGGATTGGTGTCACCAATACCCGGTTTAGGATAGGAAAAAAAAGAACAACATAAGTGTTATTGTCTTACATAGAGATTGTGAATAATAATAATTGTGTTCAACGTTCCCTCTAAGGTGCGCACCTGCGCAATTGCGCACTGCTCACGCGTCCTCTGCGCACAGCAAATCTATGCCGCGCAAAAAATCAAATCCCACTCTAAACAAAATAAACAAATCGTTTGTTTTATATGATTTTGCAATGCAACTGTGAGTAACAGGTGACGAAAGGCGGCCACAAGAGATAAAAACAATGTTTGTCAACACTGTTAAATTATTGTAACGTCTGTGGAGACACTTAAAGGAGGACAGGAATTCCATCGGTCCCTTTATTTAGCGAAATTGTTTGTCGGCCATAACCACACCAAAACAATGTGTAAAATACTTTCATCTAGCAAAACTAGTCGTTGTCTACAGTACAAACCAAGCCAATAGCAACTCTTTGTCATCTGTTATATCAACAGCAGCCGCTTGCTCTCTCTCTCTCTCTCTCTCTCTCTCTCTCTGTCTCTCTCTCTCTCTCTCTCTCTCTCTCTCTCTCTCTCTCTCTCTCTCTCTCTCTCACCTGCACCAACACATACACAATGGCAATTAGCCAGTGGTGCGTTTATGGCCACACAAAAAGTTGGACAACTCCAACACTACACGTAAAGTGTAAATTTCAGGTCGTTTTACTATGACTCCTCAATCAGTGTGCTTATATTCTACTGTCATTTGTTAAGAATGTTATTTTTTGGATATTAATCATGAAATGATGTTACATGACTACATAATTGCTAATAAAAATATTTATTTTACGGACAGAAAGTTAATAAACACTTCATCACATGCAACATGTGAATGTTTTAAGGGGAACTAAATGTGATCTCTGAAAGGGGTACACAATATTTCCAAAGCAGGACTCCCACCCAGGCATAAAATACTATAGTGCATAGCTGATTTAAAAAAAAACAATATCGAAGTGGGCCAAATCATATATATTAGAAAATAATCTCTTGAAATTGACTAGTCACTTGATTATAATAATAAGACATTTAAATTGTTATGTCAGGTTTGAGACAAATACCTACTCAGTGGCCTAGTATACCTACTCAGTGGCCTAGTGGTTAGAGTGTCCGCCCTGAGATCGGTAGGTTGTGAGTTCAAACCCCGGCCGAGTCATACCAAAGACTATAAAAATGGGACCCATTACCTCCCTGCTTGGCACTCAGCATCAAGGGTTAGAATTGGGGGTTAAATCACCAAAATGATTCCCGGGCGCGGCCACCGCTGCTGCCCACTGCTCCCCTCACCTCCCAGGGGGTGATCAAGGGTGATGGGTCAATTGCAGAGAATAATCTCGCCACACCTAGTGTGTGTGTGACAATCATTGGTACTTTAACTTTTAACTTTAACTTTAAATGTGCTGCTGGTATGACCATAGTGTGCACGTCTGTATTCCACTGAATGCTCAGGGTGTTTGTGCGTTTGCTCACACACATGAAAAATTAGAGGGAACATTGGTTGTACTACCTAAATATTTATTTAAAGACACGTCGTTGTGTTATAGGTGACTAAGTATATTATTACTAATTATTGGTTTAAAATGTTCAGCCTTTTCTCATTACATGCTGATGTTTTGCTCCATTTTCTTACATTTTACTGCCTTTTTGTTTAGATGGATATGTTATTAATAAAAAACACACAACTTTTTACATTTTAGCAGACACATGCGGTATATTTGCACAAAGTATCGATATCGGATTGGTGTCACCAATACCCGGTTTCGGATAGGAAAAAAAAGAACAACATAAGTGGAATTGTCTTACATAAAGATTGTGAATAATAATAATTGTGTTCCTCTAAAAGTCTCACAGAAGAAGATAGCGAGTGAGTAGAAACGTTACAAACTAACTAATAAAGTGTGTGTGTTACATGCACACGCACACACACACTCTCTATTTTATTCACCACAATATTATGTCCCACACACTTTTTTTTGTCTCATCAGAAGCAAGTCGTGAGCCGGGATGAAGAGGCGGACAATCCAACTTTCAGTGAGAACTGAGCAGCAGGTGAAGGACCTCCATGACGAGATGTCCTTTTTTTGATTGTTTACCTCACACGGAATTCAGCTTTCAACCACGATCTACTCACACGGCCACAAAACCTCTTCTTGGGCATTCAGGTTCTCTTTATTTTGTTAATTTTTGTTGATTTTCTACTGGACTCCACTATTTTTTTCTTGTCCAAATCAAACATCAGTTAGCAGTTAGCAACGTTAGCAACGGTGCAGAAATATGATTATTATTCCAGTCTGGCCTTTTTCAGTATTTCAGTCAGGCACACATTAATGCTGGAAACAAAAGAATATTTAGAAATATTACTTTTCTTGTACACCTCAGAGTCATATAAGGAGGTACTTGACACATGCTAACATTGTCATGCTAACTTTTTCAGCCAATTTTGCAGCCAACACTTCAGAGTCATATAACTAGGTACTTGACACATGCTTACATTACCATGCTAACTTTTTAGCCAGTTTTGCAGTCGAACACCTCAGAGTCATATAGCTAGGTACTTGGCACATGCTAACATTACCATGCTAGCTTTTTAGCCAGTTTTGCAGCTGGACACCTCAGGGTCATATAACGAGGTACTTGACACATGCTAACATTACCATGCTAACTTTTTTAGCCAGTTTTGCAGCCAACTCAGAGTCATTTAATTTGATGCTTGACACATGCTAACTGTTAGCATGCTAACATTACCATGCTAAGTTTTTTGCCGAACGCCTCAGACTCGTATTACTTGGTACTTGACACATGCTAACTGTTAGCATGCTAACATTACCATGCTAACTTTTTAGCCAGTTTTGCAGTCAAACACCTCAGAGTCATATAACTAGGTACTTGACACATGCTAACATTACCATGCTAACTTTTTAGCCAGTTTTGCAGCCGAACACCTCAGGGTCATATAACTAGCTACTTGACACATGCTAACATTACCATGCTAACTTTTTTAGCCAGTTTTGCAGCCAACACCACAGAGTCATTTAATTTGGTACTTGAAACATGCTAACTGTTAGCATGCTAACATTACCATGCTAACTTTTTAGCCGAACGCCTCAGACTCGTATTACTTGGTACTTGACACGTGCTAACTGTTAGCATGCTAAAATTAACATGCTAACTTTTTAGCCGAACGCCTCAGACTCGTATTACTTGGTACTTGACATGTGTTAAATGTTAGCATGCTAACATTACAATGCTACGTTTTGAGCCTGTTTTGCAGCCGAACACCTCAGAGTCATATAACTAGGTACTTGACACATGCTAACATTACCATGCTAACTTTTTAGCCAGTTTTGCAGCCGAACACCTCAGGGTCATATAACTAGCTACTTGACACATGCTAACATTACCATGCTAACTTTTTTAGCCAGTTTTGCAGCCAACACCACAGAGTCATTTAATTTGGTACTTGAAACATGCTAACTGTTAGCATGCTAACATTACCATGCTAACTTTTTAGCAGAACGCCTCAGACTCGTATTACTTGGTACTTGACACGTGCTAACTGTTAGCATGCTAAAATTAACATGCTAACTTTTTAGCCGAACGCCTCAGACTCGTATTACTTGGTACTTGACATGTGTTAAATGTTAGCATGCTAACATTACAATGCTACGTTTTGAGCCTGTTTTGCAGCCGAACACCTCAGAGTCATATAACTAGGTACTTGACACATGCTAACATTACCATGCTAACTTTTTAGCCAGTTTTGCAGCCGAACACCTCAGGGTCATATAACTAGCTACTTGACACATGCTAACATTACCATGCTAACTTTTTTAGCCAGTTTTGCAGCCAACACCACAGAGTCATTTAATTTGGTACTTGAAACATGCTAACTGTTAGCATGCTAACATTACCATGCTAACTTTTTAGCCGAACGCCTCAGACTCGTATTACTTGGTACTTGACACGTGCTAACTGTTAGCATGCTAAAATTAACATGCTAACTTTTTAGCCGAACGCCTCAGACTCGTATTACTTGGTACTTGACATGTGTTAAATGTTAGCATGCTAACATTACAATGCTACGTTTTGAGCCTGTTTTGCAGCCGAACACCTCAGAGTCATATAACTAGCTACTTGACACATGCTAACATTACCATGCTAACTTTTTTAGCCAGTTTTGCAGCCAACACCTCAGAGTCATTTCATTTGGTACTTGACACATGCTAACTGTTAGCATGCCAACTTTAATTTTGGACAACTTTTGCATTCATAGTTATATAACTTGGTATGTGACACATTCTATTAGCACGCTAGTGTTAGCATTTGAGTGCAGCTCGCACGTTTAAGTGTTTTTTTGTGTAGTGTTCTAAACCAAACTGTGTTTATTTTGTCCGGGCCAAAGAAAAACAAGCTGGGGCCGCACTTTGGACACCCCTGGTTTAGCACGCTTTATAGATGAGATCCAGGTTGGGAGTCCGAAGAGTTCACTGCGCTCTTTTGTAAGGGTTCCATTTTCACCTGTGCAGTTGTCAAGCACATGTTGGAGGCCTTTTCAGCTCCAGTCTGTCATGTTTGACTTTTTTGTTGTTGTTGTTATTGAAGAAACATGAGATTTGTACGTCCACGTCTTGCTGGAGGAAAGTGTGCATTCCTTTGATGCAGACATGTGTGAGCGCACTATAACACGTGCGCATTTACAGCCTGGCCTTATGGCAGGACAGAAACACGTGCCTTAACCCGACTCTCCTCCGTCTTTGCATTCCAACTTTTCCTCCGGTCTTCATTTTGGCGGAGGACGGAGAAGAGAATCGGATCTATTGTAAATGTTGGAGAAAATGTAAATAATCATTTTTGTAAATAGGATGTTCATAAATGTAAATATTCCGTTTTTTTCCTGGTACAAATGTTTTCCTTTGCTGTACATAAATAAATGCTTGTATTTATTAAAGATCCACTCTGGACTCAGCACTCAAGTGTCACGGTTTCAATTTGTTACTCAACCCATTTTTCAGCCTTGATCAGTGATGAAATTCTTAACTCAAAGCACTTGTATCTCAAATCAACGTCGGCCACTGCGTTAAATTTGAAATCAATTCACGTTCAACATGCATTTTAAATAGGAAAACAAACTATGAAATATTGTACAAAACCACCAAAGTAGAAATTATCTACTTCCAGCTGCTTCTCCGTCAAACACACCATCAGCAGCTGTCAGGAAGTGTTGGTGACGAACCCCACGATGCGGATATAGCAGGCTTGTTGCAGGAAAACATGACTTTAATGTCCAAAAGAAAATGCAGGAAAACAGGAATCAGGAACCAGGAAACAGGCAAACTGGAGACAGCAAACAGGAAACAGGATACAAGAGACGAGGAACCAGGAGACAGCAAATCGCAAACCGCTAACAATACTACAGCACTGACTGGAGGGCGAGGCAGGTATAAATAGTAGCCTGATTGGCAATTGCCACCAGGTGTGCCAGACTGCCAATCAGGGACAGGTGAGGAAAACAAGCCCTGCAGGAAAAGGAACCAAAATAAGAGCGCTGACAGGAAATAAAACCCCGAACATAACCAAACTGTCAGTGACAAGCCTGACAGCAGCTTCTCGATATGTTCATGGATAAATGTCTGTCTTTTAGATGAACTTTTAACATGTCATTCTTCTCCGACATGGTGCGGGACGAGCAGTGATTGGCGACACGCTCACGTTTTTCCTTCCTGTGGTTGGAAAACAAAGTTACGTCCATATGCTATACGATAATGCCAGCTATAAACGGATGTTTTTGGTGGGATCTAACAGGGCTAACTGTGACGTTTACTGCGCCAACTAAAGGCGAGGATGCTTGTAACTCAAATTTTGGCTTGCAACTACAAACCCTGTTTCCATATGAGTTGGGAAATTGTGTCAGATGTAAATATAAACGGAATACAATGATTTGCAAATCATTTTCAACCCATATTCAGTTGAATATTCTACAAAGACAACATATTTGATGTTCAAACTGTTAAACATTTTTTTTCTTGCAAATAATCATTAACTTTAGAATTTGATGCCAGCAACACGTGACAAAGAAGTTGGGAAAGGTGGCAATAAATACTGATAAAGTTGAGGAATGCTCATCAAACACTTATTAGGAACATCCCACAGGTGAACAGGCAAATTGGGAACAGGTGGGTGCCATGATTGGGTATAAAAGTAGATTCCATGAAATGCTCAGTCATTCACAAACAAGGATGGGGCGAGGGTCACCACTTTGTCAACAAATGTGTGAGCAAATTGTTGAACAGTTTAAAAAAAACCTTTCTCAACCAGCTATTGCAAGGAATTTAGGGATTTCACCATCTACTAGAGATGCGCCGTTTGCGGACACAACCGCTCGATCCGCGGATTATCCGCGGATCGGGCGGTTGAAATAAAAAAAAAATTAGATTTTATCCCCGGGATCGGGTCGGGCGGTTGAAATAAAAAAAAATTAGATTTTAAATAGATTCAGGCGGGTGGCAGTTAAACCAATTCGGAAATATATATACATAGTTAAATGTTGTTACCCACATACGAAAAACGAGCAGGCACCTGCAGCATATGCCACAACAGAAGAAGAAAAAAAAAAGAGATGGACACTTTTACGGAGCGGAGAAGGGACGCCTCGCCGCGGTCCGGGACCGAGGCCCCTTCCCCCGAGAGGGCCCCACCGGGAGCCGTAGCTGAGGTGATCCGCGAGAAGGGCCCGACGCACGTCCAGGGTCACCACCGCGCCCACCGCACCAACACCCCGCCTCGTACGCCTTCGCCGCGGCCGGCGTCACGCGCAGCAGGTAAGCAGCTTACCTGCCCGCCACCCCCGTGGCCGGGGGCTCGTAACAGGGGTCACTCCGCGCGCTCCGCCCGCGCAGCTTACCTGCCCGCCACCCCCGTGGCCGGGGGCTCGTAACAGGGGTCACTCCGCGCGCTCCGCCCGCGCACCTTACCTGCCCGCCACCCCTGTTGCCGGGGGCGCGTAACAGGGGTCACTCCGCGCGCAGTGCGCTCACGAAAGGGGTGGGGCTCACCCTGGTTGATATAGACAGCAGGACGGTGGCCATGGAAGTCGGAACCCGCTAAGGAGTGTGTAACAACCCACCTGCCGAATCAACTAGCCCTGAAAATGGATGGCGCTGGAGCGTCGGGCCCATACCCGGCCGTCGCCGGCAGCGAGAGCCGCGAGGGCTAGGCCGCGACGAGTAGGATGGCCGCCGTGGTGCATTGGATCAGTCTCCTTTCTTTAACAGGCAAAAGCTTTATAACCTCACTAATGCCTTGCATCGTCTATATTAGATATATAACAACGGGCGGGTGCGGGTGGATGCGGTTTTGATTAAATGTTAGATCGGTTGGATGGCGGATGGTTGACGACTTTCTGATGCGGTTGCGGATGAAATAATTGCCTATCCGCGCATCTCTACCATCTACGGTCCGTAATATCATCAAAGGGTTCAGAGAATCTGGAGAAATCACTGCACGTAAGCAGCTAAGCCCGTGACCTTCGATCCCTCAGGCTGTACTGCATCAACAAGCGACATCAGTGTGTAAAGGATATCACCACATGGGCTCAGGAACACTTCAGAAAACCACTGTCAGTAACTACAGTTGGTCGCTACATCTGTAAGTGCAAGTTAAAACTCTCCTATGCAAGGTGAAAACCGTTTATCAACAACACCCAGAAACGTCGTCGGCTTCGCTGGTCCTGAGCTCATCTAAGATGGACTGATACAAAGTGGAAAAGTGTTTTGTGGTCTGAGTCCACATTTCAAATTGTTTTTGGAAACTGTGGACGTCGTGCCCTCCGGACCAAAGAGGAAAAGAACCATCCGGATTGTTATAGGCGCAAAGTTGAAAAGCCAGCATCTGTGATGGTATGGGAGTGTATTAGTGCCCAAGACATGGGTAACTTACACATCTGTGAAGGCGCCATTAATGCTGAAAGGTACATACAGGTTTTGGAGCAACATATGTTGCCATCCAAGCAATGTTACCATGGACGCCCCTGCTTATTTCAGCAAGACAATGCCAAGCCACGTGTTACATCAACGTGGCTTCATAGTAAAAGAGTGTGGGTACTAGACTGGCCTGCCTGTAGTCCAGACTTGTCTCCCATTGAAAATGTGTGGCGCATTATGAAGCCTAAAATACCACAACGGAGACCCCCGGACTGTTGAACAACTTAAGCTGTACATCAAGCAAGAATGGGAAAGAATTCCACCTGAGAAGCTTAAAAAATGTGTCTCCTCAGTTCCCAAACGTTTACTGAGTGTTGTTAAAAGGAAAGGCCATGTAACACAGTGGTGAACATGCCCTTTCCCAACTACTTTGGCAAGTGTTGCAGCCATGAAATTCTAAGTTAATTATTATTTGCAAAAAAAAAAAAAAAAAAGTTTATGAGTTTGAACATCAAATATGTTGTCTTTGTAGTGCATTCAACTGAATATGGGTTGAAAAGGATTTGCAAATCATTGTATTCCGTTTATATTTACATCTAACACAGTTTCCCAACTCATATGGAAACGGGGTTTGTAAAAGTAAAACAAGACAGTTCTTATCTCAAAACATTGTTCAAGTAGCAGTGGAGTGGAAAAACAATTATATTCTTAATTGTTTTTTCATTGTATACATTAAACCAAAAGTGTGTGAAAATACCATCTAAACATCACAAAATGCCACAAATTCAGTCGGCCATTTTGAATATTCCGCTCCGAACACCTTCGGTAATTTGCGTAGATTCTACGTCACTGTAGTAACGCTTCTGCACTCTGACCATATTATTAGGTCAGTCATACTGGAAAATTTGGAAAGAGATGTGTTGTCTATCATTCACAATCCTTATGTAGGACAAGAACACATATTATTGGCTTTTTTTTTGCATTCTAAATGATAAATAAATATCTAACAATTGAGTAAACAGATGGAGGGTCCTCTTATTATACTCTCTAAAAACATCCAGAAAGCGCCAACAATACTCCATTTTCATGTTGTGACCTGAAAATGAACCAAATATGACTGATATATATATATTTTTTTATTGTTTATTGTTTATTGAATGCATCCCAATTAGCTGACGCCAAGGCGACTGCTAGTCTTCCTGGGGTCCATATAGGAGCATACAAAATTAAAATACAAAGAATACATGCATTACCAGACATTATACAATGGAAAAATACAACATAAATATGACTGATATTGTTATTATAAGTGCTAACACAGACAGATTATTTTAGCAGCGCATTGATGGCAGTTACCATGAATTGATTAACGTGGACCCTGATGTAAACAAGTTAAAGTTAAAGTACCAATGATTGTCACACACACACTAGGTGTGGCGAAATTATTCTCTGCATTTAACCCATCACCCTTGATCACCCACTGGGAGGTGAGGGGAGCAGTGGGCAGCAGCGGTGGCCGCGCCCGGGAATCATTTTTGGTGATTTAACCCCCAATTCCAACCCTTGATGCTGAGTTGAAAAACTTATTTGGGTGTTACCATTTAGTGGTCAGTTGTACGGAATATGTACTGTGCTGTGCAATCTACTAATAAAAGTTTCAATCAATCAATCAAAGCCTTTGTGAGGATTGTGATTGATTCTTCATCTAAACAGAATTATGTGAGCGTCCCGTCGGTCGGCATCCCAGCGAGAGTGGAAATATTACAGTAAGTGTTTGTTTTATTATGGAGGCGATGCTGATGAAGAGACAGGGCTGCGGAGCTGGCGCAGAGCGCCGGGACGGACAAGCTTTACAGGGTCTTGGCTGAATGAGCGTGTATCGGACACCTCGGTCTCCTGAGATGCATCCTCGCTCATCCATCCGACTGGACACTGGCCGAGAGTTAGTGGGCAGCCGAGGGAGTCGGCTCTCTTGGTTGCTTTGTTGGGTCTGCTCCTGTCTCTGACCATGCTCCCCCACCGCAGAGGCCACCACAGTGTATATGTTTTTTTGTTTGTTTTTACTTTTGTGGCTGTGTGTAGAAGTGGCTGGTTGCATCAGCTCTGCTCTTTTAATGTCTTTAATGTTCTTTGATGTTTAATGCTTCCCTCTTACACACATGCCTTTGTGTGCTATGGCTATGAGGTTTTTTTCCCCTTGGCCTCAGCCTGGACCCCCTCTCCTGTCTGAATTTTTTTTTCTCACCCCCCACCCAGCATTTACCTGGTTCTCCCCTTTTTTGTAAGGGCCCCGGAAGCTGGCAGACCCGTCAGCCATTCTGTTCTGTCTCCCTGTAATGTTTGTCTGATCTTGAATGGGATTGTGCTGAAAATCTTAATTTTCCTTTGGAGATTATTTAATTATTTCTGATTCAGTTTCTGTTTATTACGGTTACTTGGTATGTTTGGCACCTAGCAATGCTGCTAATGCTACAGTGTTTCAATAAATCTACATCCGTTTAGCACTCGGCTTCTATAATGTAATGCTCGTCTTCTTTGTATTCGGGCTCAAAAATATAAGGTTCTGTATCATAATTGTTCCCAAAGTAATCGTTGTTGGCTCTCACAAAGTCTGCTTGATTAGCATCATTGTTAGTAAGGCAGGGGTCTTTGGCTCCTCCTCTACGTCACAGATCACATTATCTCTCAAAATGGCTTGGGGATCTCTGTGAGATTGGTAATATTTTGATCATATCTATTTATTCTCAAACTTTGGAAGCCTTTGGGTGTCATAAATCAGATATATATGATAGTAGCTTCAATGTAGAGGCAACTTATTTTTCCACTCTACTGCTACTAAGTTGAGGCGCTGTTTAGTTGAGGTAACACGACAGAGCACGCTGGAACCTGGAACTTGTTGACAACCCGTCTAAGTTTTGGTCCACCGTATTAAGCCGACATTAGCATAATGTCGCGTAACAATAAACAGTCTTTGTCGATGTAACATGAGACCCAAAAACCATTCATCGTCGACCATCCCAAAGACTCAAATAAAAATGCTAGCAATGGCTATTTCCCATGCCAAACCAATCTTCTCCGTGTCCGAGTGTTTACATGGCGAGAGATTGCACTCGCGTGGAAGATTCCTTCAAAAGAGACGCGTGCAATTTCACCTAATTGGTCCAAAAAATATTTTTTTGCAAACCAATGATCATAATCTGAAAATGATGTGCCGGTGTTGAGTAACCATGTAATACTCTTCCATACCACTAGGTGGCAGCAGGTAACTAATTACTTTGTCGGCCTACTTTGAGACGAGATAATTAATGATGGATGCATGGATGGTTATGGTTTGAATTCATATCCAACAATTGTGTCAGGTATTTGATGGGAACAACTATGTTTCCTAGAAAGGCTACTTAGTTTAATTTTTTTAACATGTTCTGCTGGTGGTGTGCTTCGGAATTTTTTTCAAAGAAAAAAGGTGTGCCTTGCCTCAAAAAAAAGGTTAAAAACCACCGGTCTATACACAACGCGAAGCCGCCTCAGAGATACTAATCCTCACTATTTTGGCGGAAAATAAAGTGTCTTCCTCACTGGAGAACTAGAGGGAAATGAATGGCTAAACATGCTAACAATGAGGAGAACAACACAAGAAGCTAACTGGAAAAGTTTCAATGTAAGGGAGAGGTGATCGATCTAGATATTGATACTATCGATAACTAGTGTAGTCGTAGTACATTGTCACAATGCTGTGCACCACAGGAGAGAGTAACCCAAGGATGCAGACGGACTAAACAGTTTTTACTGAGGTCATGTACTCACAAAAGCAATCCAAACAGGAGGTAACAAAAGGTGCAAAAAAGAGAAAACAAAATGTGCACCGTGGAAAAAACAAAAATTACTATATACAAAAATAAACTTGGGTCGGAGGCGTGCAAACTACAAAAACAACACCTAGCTGGATGGCACTGGGAATGGCCAATATAGCAGCTAGTAAAATACTAGAAGCATCGAAGTCATCTGGCGTGGAGAGCCGAGCGTCGTCCAGCTGCCAAGGTGCTGCCTAAGAAGCATCAGGGAAAATTGGAAGCAGCTGCACATGTCTCACAACTCCGCCCACAGGGGGAACACAGGGACTCTAGGGGGAAGGAGAAATGTAGTAAGTGCAAGGACAACTGCACCAAAAGAGGAAAAGTGAAAATACAAACATGGCAACAGGCGGTGACACATACAAATTATACTAAATTGATTAGATCAATATTATTATTATTACATAGCTATTTTGTTGTTGTTATTGTTTACAAAGTCACTGGATACAGGAAAGCTTTGAAGACAAATTATTTAAATTCGAGTGAATAGTAGTTTTTGGTTTTACTTAGTTATTGTGCACGAGCAACGTTCCCTCTAAGGTGCGCGCCTGTGCAATTGCGCACTGCTCAAGTGTCCTCTGCGCACGGCAAATCTATGCCACGCACAAAATCAAATAAAAAAATAAGCGCATAACAATTTTCGACACACGGACACGACAAAGAAAACAGTTTTCGTCATCATTGTTCACATATTGTAACGCCTGTCGAGACGCTTTGAGGACATGAATTCCTTCGATCACTTTACTGAGCACAACTCTTTATTGTCGGCCATAAACACATCACCAAAACATTAGTAAAACAAATGATATCTAGCAAAACTGGTCATTTTCTGCAGTACAAACCAGACCAAAAGCAACTTTGTTATATCAACAGCAGCCGCTCGCTCTTTCTCACTTGCGCCAACACATGCACATATGGCACTTAGCCAGTGATGCGTTTACAGCCACACAAAAAGTCGGACAACTCCAGCACCACATATAAAGTGTCATTCCAGGTTGTTAGCGACTTTGGGTACTTAGAAAAGCGCTATATAAATCCCAGTTATTATTATACTTCTCTTGTTGCCTTATTTGTATTTGACTTTATTAAATGTTTGGGTAGAATGTTTTTAAACAAAACTAGTTTTCTTTGAAGTAATATAGGAATTTATCAGAGCTGTTTATCTATTGTATGGAGGAATGTAGTTAATCATAGAACTGGCATCCAATGTTTTTAAAAAGTATTGATTTTGATTGGAGAATTATTTGAAATATAAGATTCACAGCCCTATATTAATTTTTGAAAGATAATTCAAGTCTTCGGTTGGTATAATGAAGTATTTTAAGTTATTTTCTGTGTTTTGCTTGTTGCATCAAGTGAAGTAGATGATTAAAAGTTGTAGCTTGTATTCCGACAAAAAGCTGGAACGCATGAAAAAAGAAGATGCTTTTGTAAATATTTCAGCCCGAGTACAGTTGGAGAGGACTTTGACACACAGCAGCAGATTCCACACTTGAGCAGCTGTGCTATGAAAACCTGGGCTGTGGTTTTCTTTTTTTATTTCCCTCTCCTAGGGGGGGGGGGGGGGGGCTTATATTCGCTTCTGTGGAAACATACATCCTTTTCCTAGAAAGTCCACATGTCACGCTGCGAGGAAAAAAAACCCCACAAGCCTTCCTCAGAATCCTCCCACGCCGACCGAGAGTTTACATTTGTCCAAAATAACAACTGAAAGTACACGTGCATGCAAGAATGACTTAGTTAGGATTGGTCTCTGCCATCAGGAGGTCACAACAACAATGTCTGACAGAAAGTGACACCCAAACGTGATTTTAAATACAAATTTTGAACTTTTTAAGGTCTTAAGCAGTCGGTTTGAGTTTGGAAGCAGTATTCAATCCGTGAACAGGCTTGTCCCTGACAGTTTGGTCATGTTTTAGTTTTTCCTCTGTGTCTGTCTTTATTTCCTGTCAGCGCTCTTATTTTGTCTTTATTTCCTGCTTGTATCCCTGAGTGCTCTTTCCCCTCAGCTGTGGCTGATTGGAACCTGGCCACACCTGGTGTCAATCAGCCAGCTGCTATTTAGACCTGCTTTGCCCTCCAGTCAGTGCTGGGGTATTGTCGCTTATGATTGTCAATGTCATTAACACTTGTCGTTGTAGCTGTGTCTACTTCTGTTCACTCTGCTCATGTCATAGTTCCTTCGTGTCACAGTAAGTGTTTTTGTTTCTTGTCCACAGTTAGCCTTTGTGCTAGTTTTTGTTCATAGCCAAGTTTGTTCTCCGCCTTGTGCTCGCCTTTTGTTTGTACCCTTTTGTTTGGTCTTGTTTTAGTGTTAAATTAAATCATGTTTTCCTGCACCAAGCCTGCCGTCTCTGCATCTTGGGGTTCGTCACCTACACACTCTGACAAATTTACAGTCTGGTAACAATGTGAATTGGATAGCCTTTATGTCGTCGTATATGTATATGATATTATAAATAAATACTTTCCTTCCCTTTAATAAACTAATATAAATATAGTATTACATCTTAATAAAGTGATAAATATAGTATTAAGTCTTAATAAAGTGATAAATATAGTATTAAGTCTTAATAAAGTGATAAATATAGTATTAAAACTTAATAAAGTGATAAATATAGTATTAAATCTTAATAGAGTGATAAATATAGTATTAAATATTAATAAAATTATAAATATTGTATAAAATCTTAATAAAATTCTAAATATAGTATTCAATCTTAATAAAATTATAAATATAGTATTCAATCTTAATAAAGTGATAAATATAGTATTAAGTCTTAAAGTGATAAATATAGTATTACATCTTAATAAAATGATAAATATAGTATTAAATCTTAATAAAATGATAAATATAGTATTAAATCTTAATTAAGTGATACATATAGTATTACATCTTAATAAAGTGATATAGTATTAAGTCTTAATAAAGTGATAATTATAGTATTAAATCTTTATAAAGTGATAAAGTATTAAGTCTTAATAAAGTGATAAATTTAGTATTAAATCTTAATAATGTGACAAATAAAGTATTAAGTCTTAATAAAATGATAACTATAGTATTGAATCTTGATAAAGTGATATCTATTTAGTATTAAATCTTAAAGTGATAAAAATAGTATTAAACCTTAATAAAGTGATAAATATGGTATTACAGCTTAATAAAGTGATAAATATAGTATTAAATCATAATAAATTTATAAATTAAGTATTAAATCTTAATAACATTATAAATATAGTATTACAGCTTAATAAAGTGATAAATATAGTATTAAATCATAATAAATTTATAAATTAAGTATTAAATCTTAATAACATTATAAATATAGTATTACATCTTAATAAAGTGATAAATATAGTATTACATCTTAATAAAGTGATAATTATAGTATTAAATCTTAATAAAGTGATAATTATAGTATTAAGCCTTAATAAAGTGATAAATATAGTATTAAATCTTAATAAAATTATAAATATAGTATTAAATCTTAATAAAGTGATAAATATAGTATTAAATCTTAATAAAGTGATAAATATAGTATTAAATCTTAATACAATATAAATAAAGTATTAAATATTAATACAATTATAAATATAGTATTACATCTTAATAAAGTGATAAATATAGTATTAAATCTTAATTAAATGATAAATATAGTATTAAATCTTAATAAAATTATAAATATAGTATTAAATCTTAATAAAGTGATATATATAGTATTAAATCTTAATAAAGTGATAAATATAGTATTAAGTCTTAATAAAGTGATACATATAGTATTACATCTTAATAAAGTGACAAATAAAGTATTAAGTCTTAATAAAGTGATAAATATAGTATTAAATCTAAATAAAGAGATAAATATAGTATTAAATCTTAATAAAGTGATAAATAAAGTATTAAAAGGCGAGTGTGTTCCCCGCCCCCCACTAATTTATTTGAAATAAACGAAACACAAAAATATACTGTCTAATGTACACAATTCAAACAAAATAGCATCTCCAAAACCATTTGTTATTCTGCAAAAATGTGAAGTAAGAAAATAAAAAAAGAAGAGCAGGAAGAAGCAAAATGCCATTTTGTACCGCCACATTGCCCAGATAATATGATTGTTCATCAAAAATATGAAACATAATCACCTGACAATATTCAGCATATTATTACTTTGGAGGGACAATATCAAATAAATACATCATGAAATAAGTACTTATTGATTTATCATAATGAATTAATTCATTTATGTACAGTACATTTGCATACAACAAGCTTGTAGCCAGTCTGTGGGTTGCCTACAGCCACATTCTCACGCTTCCAATATGATGAAACTCACTGAACCTCGAAAGCGGCACAATCTCACTCGGCTAAAGTTTTGTTTTGTCGGCAGCGATGGCCGGAAAGTACTGCCTTTCAAAGAAAGTTGACTTACGTCTGATTATTAATCATTAACTGCTCAAGGTCACGCGTCACGGGATGGATCATTCCTGTACAAATATAGGATTTCATTGTTTGTGACTGCAACACTGTTGTGCTACCTGGTGGTGTAACATGATTTATACAATAAACATCATGTAAATGACAATGTAACATGGTTTATACAATAAACATCATGTTAAATGACAATGTAACATGATTAACTACAATAAACATCATGTAAATGACAATGTAACATGATTTACTACAATAAACATCATGTAAATGACAATGTAACATGATTTATACAATAAACATCATGTAAATGACAATGTAACATGATTTATACAATAAACATAATGTTAAATGACAATGTAACATGATTTATACAATAAACATAATGTTAAATGACAATGTAACATGATTAACTACAATAAACATCATGTAAATGACAATGTAACATGATTTACTACAATAAACATCATGTAAATGACAATGTAACATGATTTATACAATAAACATCATGTAAATGACAATGTAACATGATTTATACAATAAACATAATGTTAAATGACAATGTAACATGATTAACTACAATAAACATCATGTAAATGACAATGTAACATGATTTACTACAATAAACATCATGTAAATGACAATGTAACATGATTTACTACAATAAACATCATGTAAATGACAATGTAACATGATTTACTACAATAAACATCATGTAAATGACAATGTAACATGATTTACTACAATAAACATCATGTAAATTACAATGTAGCATGATTTACTACAATAAACATCATGTAAATGACAATGTAACATGATTTACTACAATAAACATCATGTAAATGACAATGTAACATGATTTACTACAATAAACATCATGTAAATGACAATGTAACATGATTTACTACAATAAACATCATGTAAATTACAATGTAGCATGATTTACTACAATAAACATCATGTTAAATGACACAGTAACATAATTTACTAGAATAAACATCATGTAAATGACAATTTAACATGATTTACTACAATAAATATAATGTTAAATGACAATGTAACATGATTTACTACAATAAACATCATGTAAATGACAATGTAGCATGATTTACTACAATAAACATCATGTAAATGACAATGTAACATGATTTATACAATAAACATCATGTTAAGTGACAATGTAACATGATTTACTACAATAAAATAATGTAAATGACAATGTAACATGATTTATACAATAAACATAATGTTAAATGACAATGTAACATGATTTACTACAATAAACATAATAATATGGACAATGTTAACCATTAGTCTAGGATTATGCAATGAAGTTGACAACAAACGACAACACAATAACAATACAATACCGACACAGATTGGGACACTAAGTTATTGTTATTGTATGATTCAACATGTATTTACTAATTATACATATATGTCAGATTTTATATATGCATATGTTATTTTTTAAACCTGTTTAGTGGTTGATTTATTTAGTTTTTTGAAAAATAATTTATTCTATGCAATTCTATTATTTTTTTATTATTACTTAAACCTTTTTATTTCAATTTATCTTTATTTTTTTAACATCTGAAATTCAACTTTTTTCTTTGTCACTGCACTACAGTATATCATATTTGTTTTATTCATGTATTTATTTTTATTTGTTTTCCTTTCTCATATTAGTCATTTTCAGTCTTTTTTTTAAATATATTTTTATTCATGTATTTATTTATTTTTCTATTTATTATAAGCTTGGCCTCTTCCTGCACTTTTCCGGACAGACAATATAATTTTATTTTAATATTACTAGAAATGTTTTGTTCTTATAAATGATAATACTGTATTGGAAATGCTATTTATTTATCTTTGCATTGTGCAGATGAAGAGTATTTTTGTGTTCGAAAAAAAAATACAATAAAATAACGATACAAAAAATATATATAAATGTTTTTTTCTTTATCACTGCATTAGGTGGCAATCTATTGCTTCACATTTTTTTATTATTCTATTATTGTTTTTTCTGTATTAGAAAATGGTGGACACATAAAATGTGTCAACTCGTTGTGAATGAATTATTAATAAGAGGCAAGATTATTATTAAACCTTCCTTCAACCCACTCATGTTGAATGTTGTAATCCATACCAGGATTGTAATGTAAAATTTAATTTACTGTAAAGGCAACATTTAAATTATATGGTTATCATCACACTTTGCCATCAGTGGTGCACTTTTGTTTTTTGTTGTGGTATTACATTTTTTAATTGTTGCCTTTTGTAAAAAAAAAAAAAAAAAAAAGAAAAGAAAAGAAAAGAGAGAGTAAATTTAGAAAAATTAAAAAGAGAATAATTGTATTTATTCTTGATATTGTTAAATTGTCTTCTATTTTTTTTTGCCTAAAATCTTATACCCGTGTGGAGCCCATCAAGATCCAGGGCCGGGAGGTGGCACTAGTGGGGCAGTACAAGTACCTGGGAGTCCACTTGAACAGCAGACTGGACTGGACGGACAATAGCAAAGTTGTATACAAGAAGGCAGGGGCGCCGCTAGGGATTTTGGGCCCCATGAAAAGAATCTTTACAGTGCCCATTATTTTTTCTTCATCATCATTAGGGGCCTCTCTGGGCCCCCCTCCATCATGGGCCCCTAGAATCCGTCTCCTTTACCCCCCCTTTTCGGCGCCCCTGCAAGAAGGGCATGAGCAGACTCTTTTTCCTGAGGAAACTTAGGTCCTTTAACGTGTGCAGCAAGCTGTTGGAGATCTTTAATCAGTCTGTTGTGGCCAGTGCCCTGTACATTGCAGTGGTGTGTTGGGGGAGCAGCTCCAGCAAAAGGGATTTAAACCGAATTGACAAAATGATCCGGAAAGCCGGCCAAACTATTGGCACGCAGTTGGAGGCGTTTGTGTCAGTGAGGGACAGGAGGACACTGGACAAACTGCTGGCCATCATGTACAATCCTGCCCACCCACTCCACCAGACAATTGAGGGACAGCGGAGCTCATACTCCAACAGGCTCCTTCAGCTTCGTTCCCACAGTGTGCGATTCAAGAACTCCTCCATCCCGCACTCCATCCAGCTGAATAATCACTCGCCATACAGCAATAGATGATATCTGTCTATTACCTGACACCTTCTATGTTAGCTACCTCTCTTTGTTTATAATGTATATTTTCTGCTGGATCTCAGAATCAGCTTTATTGTCATTACGCAAGGTAACGAGATTGAGGCCATTCCATACAGTGCGATGTACTACTCTCTATTTTATGCTGCAGCTGTTATATATACTGTAATATTGTACATGGTAATTGTTATATATTGTATATATTATATACAAATATAATATAATATAATAATATAATATATCAGTATATATCATATACTTTATATATAATATGTAAATATTACATACCGTATATGTTATATTTGATATTGCTACTACGGTACATTTTTAGTTTACTTTACACCTGCATTATCCTTTCCATCTTTACACTTACCATTCCATGAATTGATTACGTGGACCCCGACTTAAACAAGTTGAAAAACTTATTCGGGTGTTACCATTTGGTGGTCAATTGTACGGAATATGTACTGAACTGTGCAATCTCCTAATAAAAGTTTCAATCAATCAATCAAAACCTTTGTAACTGAGCTACTGTGTGAAACAATTTCCCTTGTGGATCATTAAAGTTTGTCTAAGGCTGAGTCTCAGTGTTTTATTCTGATTATAATCATGATCAACGAATCGCTGAATAATTAATTAATCTTAAAATTGTCAAATAAATGCTGCAAATGATGATGCGTCATCTATGTTGCTGCTTCTTGATCTTAGCGCTGCTTTCGATACCGTCGATCCTAATATTTTATTAGAGCGTATCAAAACACGTGTTGGTATGTCAGACTTAGCCTTGTCTTGGTTTAACTCTTATCTTACTGACAAGATGCAGTGCGTCTCCCATAACAATGTGATATCGGACTATGTTAAGGTAACGTGCGGAGTTCCCCAGGTTCGGTTCTTGGCCCTGCACTCTGTAGTACTTACATGCTGCCGCTAGGCAACATCATACGCAAATACGGTGTTAGCTTTCACTGTTATGCTGATGACACCCAACTCTACATGCCCCTAAAGCTGACCAACATGCTGGATTGTAGTCAGCTGGAGGCGTGTCTTAATGAAATTAAACAATGGATGTCCGCTAACTTTTTGCAACTCAACACTAAGAAAACGGAAATGCTGATTATCGATCCTGCTAGACACCGACATTTATTTAATAATACCACCTTAACATTTGACAACCAAACAATTACACAAGGCGACTCGGTAAAGAATCTGGGTATTATCTTCGACCCAACTCTCTCCTTTGAGTCACACATTAAGAGTGTTACTAAAATGGCCTTCTTTCATCTCCGTAATATCGCTAAAATCCATTCCATTTTGTCCACTAGCGACGCTGAGATCATTACTCATGCGTTCGTTACGTCTCGTCTCGATTACTGTAACGTATTCTTTTCGGGTCTCCCTATGTCTAGCATTAAAAGATTACAGTTGGTACAAAATGCGGCTGCTAGACTTTTGACGAGAACAAGAAAGTTTGATCATATTACGCCTATACTGTATATACCTTTATATACCTATATACATATATACATATATACCTATACTGGCTCACCTGCACTGGCTTCCTGTGCACTTAAGATGCGACTTTAAGGTTTTACTACTTACGTATAAAATACTACACGGTCTAGCTCCAGCCTATCTTGCCGATTGCATTGTACCATATGTCCCGGCAAGAAATCTGCGTTCAAAGAACTCCGGCTTATTAGTGGTTCCCAGAGCCCAAAAAAAGTATGCGGGCTATAGAGCGTTTTCTATTCGGGCTCCAGTACTCTGGAATGCCCTCCCGGTAACAGTTAGAGATGCTACCTCAGTAGAAGCATTTAAGTCCCATCTTAAAACTCATTTGTATACTCTAGCTTTTAAATAGACCCCCTTTTTAGACTAGTTGATCTGCCGTTTCTTTTCTTTTCTCCTCTGCCTCCCCTCTCCTTTGTGGAGGGGGAGACATACACGTCCGATGGCCATGGATGAAGTGCTGGCTGTCCAGAGTCGGGACCCGGGATGGACCGCTAGCCTGTGCATCGGTTGGGGACATCTCTGCGCTGCTGACCCGTCTCCACTCGGGATGGTTTCCTGCTGGCCCCACTATGGACTGGACTCTTACTGTTGTGTTGGTTCCACTGTGGACTGGACTTTCGCTGATGTGTTGGATCCACTATGGACTGGACTTTCAAAATATTATGTCAGACCCACTCGACATCCATTGCTTTCGGTCTCCCCTAGAGAGGGGGGAGGGGTTACCCACATATGCGGTCCTCAAGGTTTCTCATAGTCATTCACATCGACGTCCCACTGGGGTGAGTTTTTCCTTGCCCTTATGTGGGCTCCGTACCGAGGATGTCGTTGTGGCTTGTGCAGCCCTTTGAGACACTTGTGATGTAGGGCTATATAAATAAACATTGATTGATTGATTGAAATATTGTCGGTATCAGGCTCTCGGTCCTGTATTAACTTGGTGTTGGACCGATACTTGCATTTTCCGTATCGCCCACCCCTAGTTCTAACTATACTGTGCGTCTATAGAGGTTGGACACGTTTACTTACAGTGCGCGTGCGCCCCCTACAGGAAAATCCTAGGATGTGCACAGGAAACCACGTGACTGGTCGACCACACGTTACACACGCGGCGTGCGTCGCTGTGATGATATTGCCCACCACGCTTAGATTATACACATAATTTTTAAACCGCACCGAGCCATGTCCGACCATACAAAATTAAGAATCAACTCCCAGTTTGCCAAGAAATACGACAAATACCGACAAAGTGAAGAACTTCGAAGGCGTAAGTGTGTTCGTGTTAGCTAACACTCGCAGTTGGTCGTGCTAACATGGCTAGAAGCTAACCGGAAGTTGTTTATTACGTTGTTATTTGTGTCATGTTGTGCAGTGAAAGATCGATATGGAGACCGAGGAAACGACGATGATGAATCGTCCGAGTCCAGTTCGGATGAGAGTGAAGTTGTAAGCATCGCTTTCCACTCCTTAGATTGTCCACGAGTGGTGCAGGTGAATATATAATAATAATAATAATAATGATAATAACCATGTGCTTATTGTGTTGCACCATCCAGGAGTTGGATCCAGAGGTTGAAAAGAACTTTTACCGAACATTGTCGCTCCTAAAGAAAAAAGACCCAAAGATCTACCAGCAAGATGCGCAGTTCTACTCAGAAGGTGATGGATGAAACATTTATTAACTCATGATAGACTTTACCGGTATTCAGCCCACATTGTGGTTGCAGGGCAGATTTTAAAAAAGCCCTTAAAAAATAAGGGAAATATTAAAGAGCACAAAGTTCATATAAGACATATTTGGTGGCGCTATTTCTACATACAGCTACAAATGTATAACACAACGAAAAACCACAAAAATGAGCAATAAATAAAACATTGCGCTTCCCGAATGCCGCTGAGATAGGCTCCAGCACCCTCCGCGACCCGGAAAGGGACAAGCGGTAGAAAATGGATGGATGCACACATGCGATTGCACCATGTTTAGACAAACAACTAAAACCAAACTAAAATGCGTAAGTTAATTTAAAACCTTTTTTTTTTAAACTGAATTTTGTTTATGTAACTGAATTTTTTTAACGTTTTAATTTTGTAAACTGATTTTTTTGCAACTAATTAAGCTGACAATTTAATTGAAAAAAAAATTGCGTGTGTTTAAAAACTAAGTGGTTTAAAATTCAGTGTTTAACAATTCAGTTCCGTTTAAGTTTATGTGTAACATGCATACGATACAATGTAATGCATCACACAATTCCAGTTGTTTCATTACAGCACGTCCGAAAAGGAGTACCGTATTTTCCGCACCATAAGCCGCCCTGGGTTATAAGCCGCGCCTTCAATGAACGGCATATTTCAAAACTTTGTCCACCTATAAGCCGCCCCGTGTTATAAGCCGCATCTAACTGCGCTAAAGGAATGTCAAAAAAACGGTCAGATAGGTCAGTCAAACTTTAATAATATATTAAAAACCAGCGTGATGTGGGCGCGCATGGAGTCGTATATCAACATGGACGGAGCTGCGTGAAAAAAGCCACCCGGCCTCTTCGCGTAAACTTACCTTAACCACTCTCTCATCTTTTCTTCATCCATCCATCCCTTCGAGTTAGCTTTTATGATGACGCCGGCTGGAAAGGTCTCTTTTGGCAAGGTCTTCCTTTTGAATATCACCATGGGTGGAAGTTTCTGGCCATTAGCATGGCAAGCTAGAACCACAGTGAAGGATGACTTCTCATTCCCTGTGGTGCGAATATTCACCGTACGTGCTCCCGTTGTATCCACAGTGCGGTTCACAGAAATATCAAAAGTCAGTGGAACCTCGTCCATGTTGATAATGTTCTCTGGCCGGATCTTTTTTTCAGCTATCTTGTTTTTACAATATGCACGGAAAGTAGCCAGCTTTTCTTGAAAGTCTTTAGGCAGTTGCTGTGAAATAGTAGTCAGTGTGCGGATGGAGAGATTGCGTCTTTTCATGAACCGGAAACCTGTCGCTTAGTAGGAGCCATTTTGTGGTCTTTACAGATGTAAACACACAAAGGAAATGAAACGTACCGTAATATCCGCTACGCTTCTTCTTCTTCTATGGGGGCGGGTGGTTGCTTACAGTAGAAGAAGAAGCGCTTCCTGTTCTATGGGGGCGGGTGCTTACCTTGGCGGTTGCTTGCGTAGAAGAAGAAGCACTTCCTCTTCTACGGGGAAAAAAGATGGCGGCTGTTTACCGTAGTTGCGAGACCGAAACTTTATGAAAATGAATCTTAATATTAATCCATATATAAAGCGCACCGGGTTATAAGCCGCACTGTCAGCTTTTGAGTAAATTTGTGTTTTTTAGGTGCGGCTAATAGTGCGGAAAATACGGTAGGAAGAAGAAGACCTTATTTAATCCTACCCTTATTTAATCATACCATAGCAATTTTACCCAATTTCCTTGTTCTCTGTAACAGAACAGTGAACAAATAAATAATATACCATAGTAAGCAAACAAATATTAAATACATAAATAATAATTGTCCAATGAAAAAAAAGGGTTCAAGATGTTCGTCATAATTCTTGTTCTGTGTACTTTGCGAACACTGGTAGTAGGGCTGGGCGATATGGCCTTTTTTTAATATCGCAATATTTTAAGGCCATATCGCGATACACGATATATATCTCGATATTTTGCCTTAGCCTTGAATGAACACTTGATGCATATAATCACAGCAGTATGATGATTCTATGTGTCTACATTAAAACATTCTTCTTCATACTGCTACTTTTAAACTTTCACGCAGAGAAGGAAATCACAACTAAAAAAAATCCCTATTTTTTTCATACGGTGTTGATCTGGAAATGTTTGCCTCGGCATTTTGATGGTGTGGGCGTGTGGCACCAAACGGAGATATTGACGTGCGGAGTAAGCACTCTTCATTGTCTAGCGGGTGACTTTTCAAATGATGCTACATATTAGCAGTGTAGCCGAGTGTCCTGGGTTTGCCTATACAGTGTACTTATCTAAAAAAATAATAAACGGGAGACATTAGAGCAGGTTGGGTAGCCACCGCTTCTTTAATGTCAACATCACACACCTCCTTCCACAACCACACACACCCTACGTCACTGCCCTACGGCAACAACTCTGGAGGGACAAAACTCCTCCTCCTTACCTAACACACTCCGGTAACTTGGGACACCCTGAACTGTTTGTTACAGCAGTAATGCTGCTTTTTATAGCAATGCTTTTGCCCCACACTTGACAAATTACGGTTGTCTGTTCGACATATTCCCACTTGAAGCCAAACCACCGCCAGAATTAATTATTCCTCTATTTGTTACCAGATTCGCACCTTCCTTTTCTTGTATTACCGCTCGCACCACTCTGCTAGCATCACAGCTAACGTTAGCCATGCTGCTACCTTTCTGCTCGGGGAGGGCGTATATGTATGTGACGTATGACGTGACTGTATGTGAAGTGTGTAAGAAGGTGCGCTTGCTGTCTGTGAGAAGGAGAGACAGGAAAGAGTGAGAAGAGCATGTAGTGTAATGCCCGCAGCTAAAAGCAACTGCGTGAGAACGTATACTCGATATCACGATATAGTTATTTTCTATATCGCACGGAGACAAACCCGCGATATATCGCGTATATATCGATATATCGCCCAGCCCTGACTTGTATTTGAACAGTCTCTTAAATTGAATCATATTGGTGCTTTGTTTGATTTTTTTGGTTAATCCATTCCATAATTTAATTCCACATACAGATATGCTAAAGGATTTAAGTGTTGTACGAGCATACAAATGTTTTAATTTAGATTTTCTTCAAAGGTTATATTTCTCCTCTTTTGTTGAGAAGAATCATTGTACATTCTTGGCTAGCAGGTTATAGTTTGCTTTATACATAATTTTAGCTGTTTGCAAATGCACCAATTCGTTGAATTTCAAATATTAAGATTTAATACTCTTTTTTTTTTGCAACAAACTAAGCTGACAATTTCCTTGAAAAAAGAAGTTGTTAGCAAAACGCGCATGTTTAAATATTAAGTGGTTTAAAATTCAGTGTTTGAAAATTAATTGTATAAAAATGCAGTGTTTATAAATTATTTGTATAAAAATTCAGTGTAAAAAAAATCAGTGGATAAAATTTCAGTGTTTTAAAATTCAGTGTGTAAATATTCAGTGCAGAAAAAGTTGCTGCTTCAAAACGCAAGGCCCACTCCAGCAAATTAAGACTGAAGCAATCAATTCTGTTCCAGAACCAGCCAATGAGGTGTCAAGTTTGAAGTCCCGTGACACGGGTCTTAGGCCATGTCCACACGAACACAGATACTTAATAAACGCATACTAATCTCTGCGTTTAGGCCTATCGTCCACACGTAGACGCATACTATTGTCTATATAAACGCAGACGTTTGCAAACGCTGGCCAAAGTGTAGAGATCCAAAACTCTCCGCTTAGTGTATGCGTGTACACGGCACAAACGACTTGTGATGACGTCACGGTTGTGCGCTGCCCTTAAATACATTATAAGAGGACTTACTGTATGTTTGAACGTAAACATGCTGCTATTTTCACTCAACATTAATAAAAAAAGACACATCAAAATGGGCTTTGCGACACTCCCGCTGGCGCAAATGACTGTCAGCTGTTTTGGATATGATTGCTGGAGAACCTCCACCTGATGAAAAAACTTTGACAAGCAAGACTTTTTGCTCTGTGTCATAAGAAAGATGCAACATTATCTTATGTTTTTAGTCCTTGTTTAATGACAAATCATGAAGTTAACTTATGTGTCTTGCTTCAATTTTTGTTGATGAAGCCAGGTGCGATCACGCTCGCGTGTAAAAAGCGATCCAGCATCCAAAAAACATGATGTAGCGTCCTCCTTGTAGTGTACTGATGTTAAAGACAATATACACTTCATTACACATGTTCCATATCACTATCCATGATGAAATGCTTTATAATTCCCTTAAACATGTAAAATGGTTTCTTTGGCTCGTTAGTGCGTGCTGATTTTAGAAATAATGTACACTTCACTGCACATGTAAAACATCACCATGTTGCTGAACACGTTATAATTCTATGAGTGTTGGGTTTCAGCAGCACAGGCGTGCATTCGCTCTTTCTGTGTACGTGCAGGCTGGTTTTAAAGATTATGTACATGTCATTGTACATCTAAAGTTGATC
>NC_084569.2:27252458-27309958 GCF_033978685.3 Nerophis lumbriciformis
CGTTACACCCCTAATATATATTTATATATATATATATATATATATATATATATGTATATATATATACATATATATATATACATACAACCGAATCGAAATGTTTGTGTACCGTTACACCCCTATATATATATATATAATGTATAAAAACAGTTGACGCAGGGGTAGATCTTGCTTTGGTTTTAGGTTGAGACCAGGGATCTTGGGCTTGAAAAGGTTGGTTACCACTGGAGTAATGTCACCATTTTTACGTTTTTTTGTTGTAAAATTGGACACCTGTGTTTGTGTTGATTTGGTCTTCGCACTGGTTTGTTTGTTAATAATAATAATCAATTGGCTTACAGAAATATCTACGAGACTATTGGAATGACCCAAAACTGGATGAGAAAGAGTGTTTCCTACGAGACTACATCCTAAACAAACGCTACATAGATGGCGACAATGAAGACAGGTACAAAGTTGTTAGTCTTAGTGACCCAAAGAGTGAAAACATTCACGACCTACATGCACAATATGACTTACGTAATATAACCTGGTGTATTGAGGATCCCAACGTACGAGGAGGTGGTCCAGGATGATGTGGATGACTCTGAAGAGGAGGGGGAGGTGTTCTTGAAGCGACAAGAGGACTTTGAAAGAAAATACAATTTTCGTTTTGAGGAACCGGATGCTCAGAAGGTTAAAACCTACCCTCGCAACATCGCCACCTCAGTGCGCACAAAAGACGATAGCAGAAAACGCAAAAGGGAAGAAGTGAAAGAAAGAAAGGAGAGGGTAAGCAAACATTGATAACCTTCCCCCGATCGGAAGACGGCTGTCTACAAACCTTGTGGTTTTCCATTGTTTACTCTAACAGGAGAAACAGCAGAAACAAGAGCAGCTGAAGCAACTAAAGAACTTGAAGCGAAACGAGATCATGGAGAAGCTGCGGAAGCTTCAGGAACTTACTGGAAATGATGAGCTGGCTTTTAGTCAGGCTGATCTGGAAGGAGACTTTGATCCAAAACATCATGACCAACTCATGCAGGTGGGTGCACAACCACACACACTATACATACTATTACCTTTTGGTAGATTGTCCCCGATTGGTTTGTCGTAATTAGTCGTAGTTACCACACGGCCATACATTGTTACTACTGTACAACAAGGAAAAAGAGAATTTGATGCGCCCGGCGGAAGAATGTGTAGGTGGAGTAATATGTAGTCGCACCTTGCTCAACTGAGGTTTACTTTTGCTCCTTTTGGTTAACTTTTCAAAATGATGTCTCCCAAGTGTGAGTCTGACTCTTCTGGTGGCTGTGTGTAAGAGAAAAGTAAAAAGAAATAAAATTACACATTGTACAACGCTGCATGCTCAGTCTAAGCTGCTATAACGCCGTGATTAAGATAAAGATGGTGTCTAAAAACGGTTTTGGCGTGTCAGCATTGTCTCAATTAGGGCTGCAACGATTAGTCGACAAATGTCGACAATAAAATTTGTCGTCGACAAATGTCGACAATAAAATTTGTCGCCGACAAATATTTTTCGACAATAGCCGTGACGTCATCACTCGTGTTTTTACGGGCGGAAGTGGGTCTCTCGCCATCAACATGGCCAGTGATAACATGTAATGTGTGAGGATATTTCCTCTTATTCTTGTTAAAAACATGAATACGTTGCTCATTTTGCAAAGCAGACCTTGTTTTTATGGCAGTACATTTGTGATACACGAGTATTTAAAGCGGAGACATGATGTTGGACGTTTGGAGGGAGGATGCGGACACAGCCTTGGTAGGAGTGTTAGCTTCTACCTTGCCAGCTAGCTAACAAGAGAGACAAAGTTGTGTGAAAAAAAATGTTAAGTATCATTTTAACCAAAGTCAGCCAGCTACCCTTTGTCGACATCAATTCAATTACATTTTATAGCAGCGTCAATTTGCAATGTCATATAAAAGACACTTTAAAAACACACACACACGCACAAGCACCAATGCGGAGGTATCATAAGATTACAGTTAGAGTACCGGTACCGAACAATGTGTTCAAATGTATAATGTAAAGCGTTTTGGGTAACGTTTCAGGCATAGTAAAGCGCTATATCATGGGTCGCCAAACCGTCGATCACGATCGATCTTTGGGACCCTACAGGGCGAATGCGAAAATATTTGAAAAAAAAATATTAATTATTAATATGACATCAGTGACACCCCCACCCGGAGAATAACCAACAGACCCACAAACAGGCACGTATTTTAACCCCTGAATACACCCGCACACCTCTGCCTCTCTCTCTTCGGCCTCAGATCCCGCGGCGAGGTTACTACACCTGCTCGTCTTGCAAACGCACATTTCATGACGTGCTCATAACTCATTGCGCTGCAACAATGACTAAATGTCTGACTGTTGCAACAAATCGGACATTTTCTAGTATCCAACATCAAACAACTCTTCTCTCAACCACGAGTCCATGATCGTCATCGTTCACCTGCGACGAGAAGCATACGTGAACATTGCGCCCAAGTACGGATTTTGTTTTGATTTATTGTGCATACAAAACTAAACATTGACATGCGCAAAGGCAGTAATTAATAACAAAAAAGGCGGCAGCTATAGGACTTCTCCATTATTTCCTCTTTTATTCGACAAGAAAAACCCACCAGGGGAACAGCTGATTTGACTAATTCCAATGCTGACGTAAAAACAATGTGACTCGCGTCCCATATGTGACCAGAACTAAGATACTAAGATATAGTGGCCAGAAACAGCAGGGATGCCCTAAGTGCGGCACAGGGGCCATCAATTGTCATTGGCCCCAAGGGCCATTACAAAAACAGTGTTTCCCCCAGAAAATGTGTTAGTTAAGGTGGTGACTCTCCAGGGGTGGGTGGGTGTAAGGATCGGTGTAATTCGGCCTGTCGCCATCACGTCTCCACCTCGTCGCTGTCACCACAGCCTGGGGGGCAATAGACTACAGACTGCGGTGAAGTAGGCCGGTTTCGTCGCGTGAAGAAGCCTGCAACTTTTGGTTGTGTTTTCTGCTCCATTTGCTGAATGGCGATAACCGATATATATCTCGATATTTTTTCCGTAAAGTAAAAACAAAACAGTCCTAGTTACCTGAGATACTAAGTACGTCATTATTATGACTTAGTAATTTACTAAGTCAAAATAATGACCTACTAAGTCAAAATAATGATTTACCAAGTCAAAATAATGATTTACAAAGTCAAATTAATTACTTACTGTAAGTAAGCGTTTGCAATGAGCGTTTGAAAAAAAGAGTTAAAAGTGGGGCCACATGCTGACATATGCTCAACTCATCACGCTTAATTTATTACAGCATTTGGGAAGCCTGTAGTTGATTTTTATTATGTAAATGTTATATTTTTATCAACATGTGATAGCAGGGACCCTGCCATTCAAAACTAATGATTAATGTAACTATAGCTGAAAAAAATAGTACAATAACAATAGGAGAGATTATTCATCCCTGAACACAATGGAGTTCATGTAGGCTTTATGATGCAGTTACATTATTATATAAATGATCAGAGACAGCGTCAGGAAACTCTTCATTTAACATAATGTCGTTGTTTGCTGCTTCAACACAGCTCAATCAACACAGAAAAGGGTAAAGTGAAATAACTTAGTTGTTAACTGTAGGTCAATAATGCTTGTCTTTCCCTCAGACAGACATGGCTTTGCTGTCCGTAATACACACGCACGCACACACCGCACAGTGAGCTAACGTTACGCTAAAAGCTAATTAGCCTTCACCTCAAGGACTGCGAGCGAGCTTAGCTGCCGCTTTTGTTTCTAGAACGTCAACGGGCTCATAGTGATGTTACTAGTAGTTGACTTGGAAGTGTTTATTATAATTTGGGAGAGTCCGCTGCCTTATGCTTACCTGCTAAAAACACCTTTCTGCTCACTCCACCGCAGGAGCACTGACTCCATGCGCTCTGAATACGCATTGCTGATTGGCTGTTACATGCGCTCTGAATACGCACTGCTGATTGTCTGTTACATGCACTCTGAATACGCACTGCTGATTGGTTACACACAGAGTGGTAACAGCCAATCAGATGATTCTGTGGGTGGGACAATGCTGGGTGGTGCAGAGACGTACTGACAGAGGCAGAACTAAGCTGAGCAGCTTGTTAAGACTTTAGTTTAGGCTCTTTGTTGTTAAGGCGGCCGCCTTAACAACAAAGCGCTGCGGGAAGCCCTGCAAAAAACAACAACAAAAATGAAGAAAACAACAATGAACACAATGAGAAAAAGCCAACCAGACGCAATTGACTTTTTTTCCTCAAAAAAGTGTATGTAATAAAAGAGAATAAAGAACTTCTTTAAATATTGTGTTGATGTTGTTAAACTGAGTAACAATAACGCTCACCATAAATAAATGTAAAAATGTACAGTTAATAACAAGATCAGTATCAGCCGATATCACTCATGAATCGGCACATGCCCACAGGGTATATGACCTCATGGGGGCGTGGTGTTGGAGACGTTCCACTTTCTGCAGGTGTGCTGTGTTTGCCTAATTAGAAGTCGGGAACTTAAAATCAGCTTCTTCTGTGTGTGCAGAAGTTCTTTGGGGACGAGTACTATGGCGAGCAAGAAGATGCAAAGCCTGCGTTTGAGGACGACGGTGAACTTGAGGGTACAGTTTCACTGTCCATGTGTTAGTGTTGTCTAGTGATGGGTTGATGAGGCGTCATGAAGCGTTTCAACACATTGCAAAACTGTATTGATACTGTGTTGATACTGTGTCACTAAATACTGACATCTGCTGGACATTAAAAATCCCTACAGGCAACCTATGGACCGACTCAACTGACACTGATTTTATGACCTAGTACAGTGGTTCTCAAATGGGGGTACGCGTACCCCTGGGGGTACTTGAAGGTATGCCAAGGGGTACGTGAGATTTTTTTTAAATATTCTAAAAATAGCAACAATTCAAAAATCATTTATAAATATATTTATTGAATAATACTTAAACAAAATATGAATGTAAGTTCATAAACTCAGTGAAGCACAAGCTCAGATTTGTCACTAAAATGTCTGTCAAAAAGAACTGTGAAAAGAAATGCAACAATGCAATATTCAGTGTTGACAGCTAGATTGTTTGTGGACATGTTCCATAAATATTGATGTTAAAGTTTTTTTTTTTGTGAAGAAATGTTTAGAATTAAGTTCATGAATCCAGATGGAGCTCTAATACAATCCCCAAAGAGGGCACTTTAAGTTGATGATTACTTCTATGTGTAGAAATCTTTATAATTGAATCACTTGTTTATTTTTCAACACGTTTTTAGTTATTTTTATATCTTTTTTTCCAAATAGTTCAAGAAAGACCACTACAAATGAGCAATATTTTGCACTGTTATACAATTTAATAAATCAGAAACTGATGACATAGTGTTGTATTTTACTTCTTTATCTTTTTTTTTTTTTCAACCAAAAATGCTTTGCTCTGATTAGGGGGTACTTGAATTACGGTAAAAAAAAATTCACAGGGGGTACATTGCTGAAAAAAGGTTGAGAACCACTGACCTAGTATATACAATAATATAAACCAAGTCATTGTATTTCATTTAGGATTATTTCATAACTTCATTTAAATAAAAATATATTTTTTGTCTTTTTTAGATACAGTCAATAAATAATGTGAACATGTATCATAACATGGAAATCTAAGAGAACGTGTTGTGAATGAGGATGCTTGTGGACCTGGATTTTTTTTTTTTTTTTTACACATTTTTATTTTTTTTTAAAAACAGTTTTTCCAACGTATTCAATTTTAGACGCTTTCTCTTCTTAGTTATTATTTCTCCGGCTGTAGAAAAGACCCTTTCACAGGGCACAGAGGAGGCGTCAGTGCGACACAGTTCGCGTATCGGTCACGTGACCAAAACAGCTCATGATCGGTCACGTGACTTTCTAAAAGCGGTACGCGCACCGACACAGGGTTTCGCTCTATGAGCTCGACGCATGCGCCGATGCATCGGTGTTGCCGGACCCATCACTAGTGTTGTCATTTGTGGCTCAGCTTCCTGGTAAGATATTGTTGTTTGTGCATGGAACAGAGCATTGGAACTGGGACACGTGGACGGGGGAAGCGGAGTGCGACGAAGATGAGGAGGGCTATGCGGAAACACAGCTACATTGCGAAGACCAGGATTTCATTGTAAGTCAAGTTTTTTTTACAGAAAAACAGAACTATGTTATCTGACAAAACTCAAAATCTCACGAGGAGTTTTCCATTCATGGAACTAGATGGATGCAGACTACGATCCCACCCAGCAGAGCGTCTCCAAGAAGAACAAAAAGGAGAGGAAGAAAATGAAGAAAGCGGACATGCCGCAAATGGGCAAGAAGAAAAAGAAGTCTCTCTTTGCAGAAGTGGTCACTAAAAATAAACCAGTGTTCGATCCCAGTAAGTTTCTGCAGACATGCTGCTCGCCTGTATGGTCAGCATTGATTGTTTTGTTCTTTGTATTTCAGAGGAGAAGAGTTTTGAGCAGTACCTCGATGAATACTATAAACTGGACTATGAGGACATCATCGAGGACCTGCCCTGCAGGTTCCGTTACAGGCAGGTCCTCGAAAATGACTTCGGTCTGACCACAGATGAGGTACAAGCAGCAACACTTCCATAATGTAGAAGTGCAGACCTCCTCAGTGTACCTAATTATTTGACCGTTCACCTTCGCTCATAAACACGTGGTCTACTAGAGAATGAGACTGAGCAGGAGGGATCATTAGTGTTGCCAACTTGGCGGCTACATTTTATTTAGTAATTGGAGCCATTTAGATATTCTACCAAAAAACTAGCGTTATGTCTTGTGGAACCTCTAACAAGCATTTATCGATTTTAACGAGCACCTGGTGCTGCTGTAGGCCCCATTTTCTCCCACTGACTTTTTGCGATGCATCTTGAAAAATTCTGCGAACTCGATTTATTTTTACGCAATCCACCACAGTCCTGTGGGAAAACACTGTTGTGCCTAGCAAGAGCTCATACCTGAGATGGAAAATTAATTATGCTACCTTACTGTCAAACAAAATATCAATCCCTGACTTTTAACCATAAATGAATGTGACCTGCAGATGGAGCTGTATGCTTTTATTAGTGATCATACCAGAAGGTCCAGAAAACCGTTTTTCCATAAGGAATATAGATCCAATTCATCTGACCTCCAAGAATATTAAACATATTTTATATTGAAATTAGTTTTACATGCTGAAAACTTTGTAAATGAACACTTAGCATCACTTATACCTTTGTGTTTTATTATTGAAGACTTGTCGGTGAGGGAAGGTAAACTAAGCTGTCGCCAGCATTGTACTTGGCTCTGAGTTCTGTCTTGAATTCCGTAGTATTGCTCACATTCTTTTAGGGTTGTACTGGTATCAAGATGTATTTATACTTTTTCAAATAAAGGGGACCACAAAAAAGTTATTTTTTGGCTTCATTTTAACAAAAATCTTACGATACATTAAACGTATGGTTATTGCACTCAAAGAACAATTTTAAAAGATCAAAACAAAAATTAAACACATTGGGCTTTTCTTGTTGCACTCAAAACAGCAATTTTATGTTGCATGTTTGTCATAATCTAAAATTAGGTTAAAATAGAATAGTTTGCCATTTTATTAAATGCGTCATTGTTGCCACTCAAAATATTACTACCGGTATTAAACTGGTAAATACTAAAATCAATAGTACACAGGTAAGACATGTAACAGTTAAAAAAGATTGTGGCAATTTGTTACAAAATTCAGTCACTTGCATCGGTTTAGGCTACGTGGGCAGTTTAGACTGCGGTAATATTTGGCATCAAGCCAAGCAGATATGTATCTGTATATGCACAGCAGGAGATCAAGTTACTTTACCTTTTAAAACTTATTGTTCAGCTCTGGATTATTTACATTTTCACCTAAATTTGAAGCACAGGTGGTCTTGCCACCTTTGGCGAGGCATGTTTTAAAGCACTGCTGGCGCTTCCGTGTTGAAATGTCACCTTGATAGTTTTGAAGCCCAAATATCTTTATATTACACTTCATGCACCCTCTTTATTAACTGGTAGAATTGCCTTATTTGCCATTTTCCCTCTACAGTGTTTCTGCTTGTACGCTGTGTGTGCATGCTGACACACTAAACATGCTCCTCGGCTCAGCAACGTCACAGCAAAAAAGATACCCGTATTTTTCAAAGGCAGTATAGTACAGTTTTCCATTCATTGGTACTTTATTAGTAGCGGTACAACCCTACCTTTTTATCAAAGTGCTGACTGACATTACATTCAAAAAGGCACAGGCAACGTCTCTGTGCTCACAGGACTTCAACTAATACAATCATACATGCTAGGCAGCGCTTTACCGCACAACACGTCACACTGTCGTGACTGCCGTCTTTTCAGCTGTACTGAGAATTTTTTTTTTGTCAATCTTTTTAAAAAAATGCAGCCTTTCTTTCAATTTTGGAGGTTTGCACTCTACACCGTGTCTTTCTGGAGTCAATGGTGCGGTTAGATTGTTGAGGGTGAAACGTGCTGCAGTGATGAGCATTGACTATGACCTGGTATTGTCTCCTTCACGGGAGGGCTCTGACCAGGGAATGATCTTATCTTTAATCTTCTCTCTGAGCAGACCACAACAATGTCCAGCCGAAGCTTTCACGCATGAATCGCACGTACTGACTGGTTGCTTGAACCCTACAGATCTTAGGTGCTGACGAGAAGGAGCTGAATCGATGGTGCTCCCTGAAGAAGACCTGCATGTTCAGGTACTGCCTCTTGTGTTTGTAATTCTCATAACTTGATGCTGCATGAGCCTCACTTCGATTGTCTTCCCTTTGTGCAGATCGGACCAGAAAGAGATGTGTGATTTGAAAAACTTCCAAATAAAATCCCAGAATACCAAGTTGAAGAGAAAAATACTGGCTTCCATTTATTCTGAGTGAGTAATATGCTGTATTTGTTTCTAGCTATCTGATGTATCTCACACCTTTATCCTAATTCAATCTTCAGAGAGGCGAAAGAGGCTGCAGAGGCCAGGGTAGGAAAGAAGGGACAAGATCGTGCGGAGGACGGTGATGCAGCTTCTAAGGACTCGTCGGATGAGAAGGCACAAGCTCCTGCTGGAGAGTTCGGGACCGGTCTTGACGAATCAGAGGAGGTTCTCAAGAAAAAGATCAAACAAGACGAGGAGCCGCAGACTGCAGGTGCAGAAAAATCTGTGCAGGTTAAAGGCAAGACCGACAAAACCAAATGGACTGAGAAGAAGCAAAGGCTTTCAGGTGGACGCCGCACGTCAGGAAGGATGCGAGTGAATATCAGAGGCCGGGAGTTTACTAACCAGAGACTTAAGGCGTACGGTTTGAATCCCAAGAGACTGTTCTTCAAGCAACTTGGACGGCAGAGACGGAAAGAGCAGCAGAAGAAACCAGCAGGAAAAAAAAAATCTGCCTAAAAGGAGCTGCCTTTTAACATAACTACATTTTAATTGTCTCAAAATAATAATTTCCTTTTCAATGACCACCCACCCAGCATCTTGTAAACATCTTACAACTCATGTTGTCAATATGACATTTATTTAAGACATATTACTTCAAAGGTATTTTCCTCGAAAGTATTTTTTACAAGATTGTAAACTCATCGTGAGCTGTACTATTTGTGGTGCGGTGCAATCTTTGCAAGTAAACTTTTTTTTTTTCAAACTGATATATGAATCCTCACTTTGCTGTTGAAATAAATTGAATATTTAATATTTTTCACAAAGGGCTGCACATTGAGAAATCAAACGTATGCAGGGGCCATTTTCAATATTTTTTCAATGTAGATTTTTAAGGTTAGGTGTCCGTCGAGTGTTATTTTTATTTTTTATTTCAATGCCTAAATTTATAGCTCAACTTAAGGTCTGTCGATATAGTTTTGTTTCATGCCGTTTATGGCAGAAACACTATGTAATATTCCCCCCCTACCCCTCCAAATTCTTTTTGTGGAATATTAGATGTGAAGTAATAGGAGCCTTAAACGGGTCAAAAAATCATGTTTTGGGGGACAATTACCGTTTAAAAAAAGGTACCACTAGAAACCTTGGGGATACAGAAAGGTCACTTAGACTCAGACAAACTTTATTAATCCACGAGGGAAATTGTTCAATACATCTTTTTTTTTTACTTTCAACGCTTAAGTCTCTAGATCAACTTCAGGTTTGAGTATAATTTTTTTTATGCCCATTTTGTCAAAGAAAATTTTTTCATATGGTAAATACAAAATATGCAATATATTTCAGTATGTTTGATGTGAATTAATTGTAGCCTTTAATTGGTCAATAATTCATAACATTGATTTTGACTTGTGTTTTTATGTAACTCTTGCTGCTTCTTGGCCAGAACTCCTTTTGAAAAAGAGGTTTAACCACAATGGGATGTTCCTGGTTAAATAAAGGTTAAATCAGGGGTGTCAAACTCATTTTAGATCGGGGGCCCTATGGAGAAAAATCTACTCAGAAGTGGTAAAATCATGGCACGACAACTTAAAAATCGACAACTTCAGATTGTTTTCTTTGTTCAAAAATAAAACAAAATGTACATGTTTTTATTACACTTACATGCGGTTAATAGTATTCTATCTTTATTTGTTATTTATATTTTCAGAATATTATGTGATGTTCATCAATCAACTCATTGGTGTTAATTTTCAATCTATCAAGATAAAAATTTGATCAAAATCAAATTATTGATTGATTGAAACTTTTATTAGTAGATTGCACAGGACAGTACATATTCCGTACAATTGACTACTAAATGGTAACACCCGAATAAGTTTTTCAACTTGTTTAAGTCGGGGTCCACGTAAATCAATTCATGGTAGATTACAGTATGTTATTTATGTAGTTTGATCATTTTCCTCGACTGGTGTACTAACGTGGTTTATTTTGTACATATGTAGCATCGTCTACAAAGATACAAAGAATTGCTATTGTGACATCTAGTGGACACATTTAGAACAGCTGTTTCTTTCATTCAAAAATTTCAGGTACATTTTTATACTTAGCAAACTCATCCCTCGGGCAGGATAAAACCTGTTCGCGAGCCTGATCCGGCCCTCGGGCCGTACGTTTGACACCCCTGGGTTGAATGAAATCAAATAAAAATAACATTGATTTTGATTAATTAGTTTTTAACATTGGGACAAGCGGTAGGAAATGGATGGATGGACTGTCATAAGGAAAAAAACAGCCTGCGTGGCAACTTTGTATTATTAGAAGCAAGCGGCATTACAACTTTTTCTTGTTCAAATTTCACCTGTTTGATCTTTTGGTACACTTTTTAAATGTTTTTTTGTTTCGTTTTAGTAGAATTTGTCGCTTCGGCCACACTTGCTGTTTAGACTCGCACGTCTTCCCCTCCTGAACAGAAACGGCGCTACATATAAAAGATGACGCAGTCCTACTTCCGCCCGTCGGCAGCGAAGAAGAAAGGTCGCGGGCTCCTTTCGAACCAAGAAAAGAAGCTGCACGGTAGTAACTTTGCTATTTTACTATAAAAGACATTTCCCATCCCAATGTTATTACCGTAATCACACCTTAAACTGTTTTTTTTGTCTTAAGCTATTCTGTTATTAGTGTCGTTTGTGTCGTAGTTTACGTAGCTTTCGTGCGGCTGTAAACTTACACTCTGTAACCGTGTAAGTTTTAATGTTTTATAACTAACAATTTGGTATGTTTAAAAAGTTGTACATGTTCGCTAACTAGCTAGAAATATTTGCCGTTGGTCAACTTGTGAAGTTACATTTCATGGTTGGGTTTGGGTGATACTGCACATTTTGGTATTGATTAGATACCAAGTACATCCGGGATTTCTGATACTGGTTTCGACACTTCACTGATTTTGCATCTAATTGTGTGAATGCTATGTTTTTTCTTCTTCTTCTCCAGATTTTGGCGCGCTCTACTTTCCACATTTTCCATCCGATTCAAACCGTTCCAACTTCAAACTGTTCAGCCTATTCGGGAATCCAAAAATTCCCAGATTTTCGAGAATTCCAGGTTTTCCGGGACATTTTTCCCATTCAAAATGAATTGGCCATTTTTCAAACGTTCACCATTTCCAAATTTTTCAACCGATTCAAACTATTCTGCCTTGAACACATTCCACTCATCCTGGAAATTCAAACGATAATTTTTTCAAGTTAAAAAAAAATCCAGGAATTCCCTTTGTTTCAAACCCTTTTTTGACTCTTTCTGGCGACTACTCCTTCCACATTTTTCAACCCACTTCAACCGTTGTACCGTCCAAACCTTCCTCTTAAAAATTCCTGGTTTTCCCGAAATTCCTGGAATTCCTTAATACCATTTCTCAATTAAAATGTTACTACTTCAACATTTCTCAACCGATTTTGAAAAATTCCAACAGCAACCATTTCAACGCATTCAGAACATTGAAGTCTTTTAACATTTTCCCAAAAAATCCCGCTTTTTCCGAAATTTCCATGAAATTCCCATTGAAATGAATGGGACATTTTTCAAAGTTTCACATTTTTCATCCAATTCAAACCGTTCCAACTCTAAAATATTCAGCCTGTTTAAAATTGTGTGGTCTCCTTCAACAATTTACATTTTTTCCCCCAGATTTCCAAAAATTCCCAGTTTTCAGGGACATTTTTCCAATTCAAAATGAATTGTCCATTTTTTTAAACTTCCACAATTCCCACTTTTTTTAACCGATTCAAACCATTCCAACATCAACACAGTCCACTCATCCAACTAACACTTTCCCAAGTTCTAAACCAAATTCCGTTTTTCCTGGAAATTCCAACTCTTCAACATTCAAACCATTCCAACATTCAAACTATTCTTACATTCATACTATATTCTGTCAGCATTTCAGTTCAACTTCAGCATTGGAGCATTCACACGCAATTCCTTCAGGAATTGCCTCTTCTAGTCAATGAATAAAATACAGGTCAACATTTTTGAGGCACACTTATTGGAACAATTTAACAATATTTTAATACGATACTAACTACCGTAATTCCTTTTCCTTCCGTACAACAGTTTGAGCAAATTAGAGCCGGTTTTGTAAAATAACTCAACAAAATCAAAAACTACCATTAAGATGCTTCCATTTCTGCCCCCAAAGCCCTCTTGCAATATAGTAATTTACAAAAGAAAACTTATTTGTGAAAAAAAACAAGAAAACTGTGAAATGTAAATCCAATCACACTAGTACTGATCATATTTCATATGAAATATACATACGATTGATATTTGCTCTAATCTGCCCAATACCTAGTTTATGACCGTTATTAATATACCACTGCATACATCAAGAATCAAGTAAATATTACTATATATGTACTATGCATATGCGCCCATCTACATTTCTGCCAGTGGGTGCTCGGTGTGTGTGTGTGTATTAAAAAAAAAAAAAGGCGTTCAGCAAAGTTTAATATCCCATATGATTTGTGGCTTTATTATTTTGTAAAACGAACCAAACTCGCCACAAAGTTAACTACAACAAGATTGATTTTTAAAAATTATTTTAAAGATTGAAAGTTGCCATCAATACCACGTGGGTGCTCGGCATTGTCCGTGGGTGCTCGGGCCCCGAAGCACCCACGGAAGCGGCGCCTATGGTACTATATACTTTTTAAGTACGTTTATTTAATTTTAAAAAACTGTATTTTGATATTTATTTTAGTGCTATGTTTATTCAACTTTCATTTGCAATTCATCTTATTTGTTTTATTTTCATATATTTAAACAGTGTTACCGTTCAAAGTGTGTGTAATGTTAGTGGCCAACGATTTGGAATAGACTTGTTAAATAAAAGACTTTGTTTTTAACGAATACTTAGGCCAACTGTATTTTTAATGTTGGTCATTAAGGTGGTACTTGGAGAGTCAAGTGTTTTGTGAGGTGGTACTTGGTGAAAAGAGTTTGAGAAGCAGCGCTTTATGTCATGTGATGACGCTAACATGTTTCTTTTCTTGTGGCCAGTTTCCCTAAAATGTCTGGAGGGGATAAATTTCAAGACTTTGAGGAGACGCTGGAAGCCCTGGTGGCCATCAGTAGCAGTCAACCGGAGAAACTGATAGGAGTGAAGAATGAACTTAAGGCCCTTGTTGACCAACATGCGGAGACCAAACAGATCATGATGCAGATGCTACAAGGCATGGACTCACACATTTATTACGGCTTTTCACTTTGCGTCTAAAATGTTATTCATCTCTAAACATATTTGTTTTGTTTTTCGTGGTTTTTACTCACATTTGTTGTCTTTCTCTTACCGTCCATAAAAATGACATGCACATGCGTCTTGAGCAATTGTACAAATTAGATAATTACGTCACCACTGATTGATGACTCCTGGGTGCCAATGGCCACCTGCAATATTTTGATCCAATAAGTCACATTTTTTAGTTTGACGCGTTCCACTCATCATTCTCGCTGGTTTGCGTAAAGCACTGAAAAACAACTTCAGCTATATCAATGATTCATTTATTCATACCAATAGTGAGCGCCACTAGTGGTACGCCAAATAATCACTTACCGGTAATTAAATCTTTTAAACACAGTGTTACTGTTCAAAACTGTGTAATATTACAGTGGTCAAAATATTAAATATACTCTACCCTGTTTTAATGAACATTTAGGCCCACTTTGCTACTGTATTTTAATGTTGGTTTTTAAGGTGGTACTTGGAAAGCCAAATGTTGTCTGAAGTGGTACTTGGTGGAAAAAAAGTTTGAGAACCACTAAACTATATTTATTAGGGGTGTAAAAAAATAAACTTTTGAATGAATCGTGATTCATATGTTTAATTATTCTTAATCGATTCCAAAAAAAAAAAAAAATATATAAGTATTTTTTCCTCCAAATCTGTCCTGTCCAGCCACTTTCGTAAATATTTGGGTAGAATTTTATCAAACAAACAGTTTTCTTTGAAGTAATATAGAAATTGATCAGAGCTCCATTTTATGGAGGTATGTAGTTAATCATAGAACTGGTATTAAATTATTGATTTTGAAACCAGAATTGTTTTAAACCGATTCTGAATTGAATCGTTACCCCCAGGAAATCAAATCATGTGGTGCCTAAAGATTCACAGCCCTTTTATTTATACCACACTAAAATAAACCTAGTGATAGTCCATAGTTAGCATTGTTGCTTTTTCAGCTTTATTTTTTATTTTTTACACTCCTAACTTTATTTTTTTTTAACAGAAGTGGCTCAGCATGAGGAGAATGTTGGACAGAGACTCCTTGATGTGGAAGAGGAGAAGAAACGAAGAGAGAAGGAGCTGGATAGTCTGGAGGAGCAGCTGAGACAGTGCACTGCCAAGAGCCAGACAATGGACTCAGAATTGCAGTATCCTTTTTTTTTTTTTTGTAACCACATTTGACACTAGAATAGTGCTGTAAAATAATTTCATAATTTGTGAAAGTTTATGAGCGTTCTTAACCACTACATCAGGTTCCTGCAGAATGAGTTGGATATGCTGAGGAGCTCAGAAGATGACCTCAACGCTCTTGCGAGGGAAGTGGACGAGGATACCACTGAGATCATCCCGTCCGCAATGTAAGTGTCCTTTTATCGGTCCAATTACAACAATTCAACCTCAGTTTTCGTACGCGCTTCTTTGCGTATGATTCAGGGTTTTTTTTGCGAAGATTTTTCCTTGGTCTTTGTATACCGTCTCCGTTGTCGTGCGGCCAAACACTGTCTGGGTGTGGGTTTTTATCCTAGCTTTTGCAATGGCTTACTAACAAAAACCAAGATACCAATGAGTGACACTTTAGTTACCACTGTAATTCTCTATAGGGTTATTTACCCTTGCGCTAATAGATATTTTTTAATTTTGTTGTAAAGTGTTACACTCAAGGCCCGGGGGGGCAGATCTGGCCCGCTACCTGATTTTATTTGGCCGGTCAAAGCCTAAAAATAATATGCATCAAAAAGTACTTTATCTTTCTGTCTGTCCATTTTGACAGAGAAAAATACATGCATATTTGTAAAGTTAAATATGCAACTCATTATATTATCACACATTCTAAACATTTTTATAAAAACATCCATCTATCTTCGTACGCTTATCCAAAGGCGGGTCGCGGGGGCAGCAGCCAAAGCAGGGAAGCCCAGTCTTCCCTCTCCCCAGCTACTTCGTCCAGCTCTTCCCTGGGGAACCTGAAGCGTTCCCAGACCATCTGGGAGACATAGGCCCGGTCTACATTAAACCGGATAACTCCTTAAACAATTAGTTATTTACTGTAGCTTAAGCCCCGTGTCAGCCACACTAAGCTATCGTCTATCTTGTATGCGGCTTATGCATACACACGAAAGTGACTGCAAGACATATTTGGTCAACGGCCATACAGGTCACACTAAGGGTGGCCGTATAAACAACTTTAACACTGTTACAAATATGCGCCACACTGTGAACCCACACCAAACAAGAATGACAAACACATTTCGGGAGAACATCCGCACCTTAACACAACATAAACACAACAGAACAAATACCCAGAATCCCTTGCATCCCTAACTCTTCCGGGCTACAATATACACCCCCGCTACCACCAAACCCCGCCCCCCCACACCTCAAACCCCCACACCCCAATCTCCTGAATTCGAAGGTCTCAAGGTTGGCAAGTATGATTGCAAGAGAACTTTTGAATGTCCAGGTCAGCTGTGATTCTACTTACCGAAAAACGTTGTCCATTTGTCGAAGGGGAGACAACGAGAATGCGGGCTCCCGTGGATGTGATTAAATAAGGTAGCGTGTGCTTTGTATTACCTGGCTGTCGAGGGAAGACAGCCAGGTAAAACAGGGAAAACAGGGAAAACAGCGAATGCATTTGGACTGGCAAAGTAGACTATCAGTATGTCGAGCGATTACTCAACGTCTTGGTCCAGAGTATATCAAGTTTGCTAACAAGTTGTTTACTTTCACATGTCCATTAAAGATTTTATTAATTTATGATGGCTCAGGTGTGATTTACTAGAATAGGGCCCCCACAGCACGCTGGATTTCAGTTACCGTATTTTTCGGACTATAAGTCGCTCCGGAGTATACGTCGCGCCGGCCGGAAATGCACAATAAAGAAGAAAAAAAAACATATATACGTCGCACTGGAGTGTAAGTCGCATTTTTGGGGGAAATTTATTTGATAAAACCCAACACCAAGAATAGATATTTGAAAGGCAATTTAAGATAAATAAAGAATAGTGAACAACAGGCTGAATAAGTACGCCATATGACGCACAAATAACCAACTGAGAACATGCCTGGTATGTTAACCAACACATCATGGCAAGAGTCATTCAAATAACTATAACATATAGGACATGCTATACGTTTACCAAACAATCTGTCACTCCCGATCGCTAAATCCCATGAAATCTTCCTCCTCGGTGTCGCTCCTGGTATGCCCCGCTAGCGTCCATTCTTTCTGCTGCTCGATCGCCGTTTTCTGGTGCATATTTCACTACGTCCAGCTTGTAATCTGCAGTATATGATTTTCTTTTCGGTGCCATTCTAGTTCAGTCCTTCTCAGTTTTTATAAGTTACTGCGATTGTTGATGTGATCCATTTTAATAGCTCCAGCAGTAGCGTATAGCATATAGCAGTTAGCATTCCAAAACCCACAATGCACTTCTGCCATGACCCGCCCCCGCCGTATTGTTATTGGTTGGCGTGTGAGTGACGATTGCGGACATTTGCTTTGTCGCTCACGCGAATGAGATAAATAATATTATTTGATATTTTACGGTAATATGTTAATAATTTCACACATAAGTCGCTCCGGAGTATACGTCGCACCCACGGCCAAATTATGAAAAAAACGTCGACTTTTAGTCCGAAGAATACGGTAATTGAAATATCACAACACTGGATATTGTTCAGATAAGTAAACTTAATTTAAGAACTTGCACACAAAGCAACACTGGAGGTGACTATGACGTGCGCATTTTCCGCTCATGCGTACTAGGTCGCGTTGCGCCGGAGGGGGTTTTAAACGACGTGTGTGTGTGTGTGTGTGTGTGTGTGTGTGTGTGTGTGTGTGTGTGTGTGTGTGTGTGTGTGTGTGTGTGTGTGTGTGTGTGTGTGTGTGTGTGTGTGTGTGTGTGTGTGTGTGTGTGTGTGTGTGTGTGTGTGTGTGTGGGATTTACCCTGGATAACCTTAGCTGGCTTAGTGTAGAAGGGGCCATAGTCTCTCCACCGTGTCCTGGGTCTTCCCCGTGGTCTCCTACCGGTCAGACGCGCCCTAAACACCTCCCCAGAGAGGCGTTTAGGGGTGCTCCTCTCCATGTTGAGGAGCAGCACTTTACTTTGAGCTCCTCCCAAATGACAGCGCTTCTCACCCCATCTCTAAGGGGGGGCCCCGCCACCCGAAGGACAAGACTCATTTGGGCCGTTTGTAGTCCTGATCTTGTCCTTTGGTCATAACCCAAAGCTCCTGACCATAGGTGAGGATAGGAATGTAGATCAACCGGTAAATTTAAAGCTTTGTCTTCCGGCTGTCGATCTCACGATTTACTCTTCCATCACTCGTGAACAAGACCCTTAGGTACTTGAACTCCTCCACTTGGGGCAGGGTCTCCTCCCTAACCCTGAGATGGCACCCCACCCTTTTTCGGGTGAGAACTAATGGACTCAAACTCGGCAGTGCTGATTTTCATCCCAGTCACTTCACACTCTGCTGCAAACCTATGCAGTGGGAGCAGAAGATCCTGGCCAGAAGAAGCCATCAGGAACACATCATCTGCAAAAAGCAGAGACCTAATCCTGCAGCCACCAAACCGGATCCCCTCAACGCCCTGACTGTGCCTAGAAATTCTGTCCATAAAAGTTGTAAACAGAATCGGTGACAAAGGGCAGCCTTGGCGGAGTCCAACCCTCACTGGAAAGGGGTCCGACTTACTACCATTAAGCTAGTGGCATAAGATCCAACATTTATGATTTATTTACATATATTATTCTGCCCTCTCTGAATATTGGAATGAAAAAATTAAGTAAAACTAAGCACACAAATGAAAGTACATTAGTATACACATGAAGTGCACATACATGTAGGAATGATGTTAAATCAACAATACGGCTTGGTATCAACTGGGGAAAAAAAGCAATGCGGCCATACAGGATAAAGGTTGGGTTTTATCCCACGAGTTCAGGGTGTCAATGAGATGAGTTTGCGAAGTATTAAAATGAGTTGAAATTTTGGAATGAAAGAAACTGCTGTTCTAAATATGTGCAATGGATGCCGCAATAGCCATTCTTTGTATCCTCCACGGTGAGAGCACACATGACTTGTGCCGTGTTAAGATAGAGGCAACACTTTGGTGTTTGGACACTACGTATTTGCGCTGCTTATTAGTGATACGTCATTTTGTGTTGTTCTTATGACTGGGGACACATTTTCTGGCCGCACATAGATATGCTGAAACCATATGTATTCTTCTAACTTCATGTGTAATTAATGAAATTAGTGCACACTCATCAAATGATGCTACATATATACATAATAAACCACGTTATGTTAGTACATCAGTTGAGGAAAATTAGTCAATTACATTAATAACACCCTGTAATTTGATTTTGATATTATTAATTACATTTTTTTAGTAGATTAAAAATCAACACCAATGAGAGCATTTTAAAACTCTCCACCTATTTGACTAATGAACATTATCACATAATTTATTCAGAAAGTATAAAAAATGACAAATGAAGATAGAATACTATTAATTGTAATATGTAAGTGTAAAAAAAAACATGATTTGTAAATTTTTCGAATGAGCTTGGTTGATTTTTGAACAAAGAAAACAATCTGAAGTTGTCTTTATTTTTAAGTCATCATGCCATGATTTTACCAGTCCGGCCCACTCAAACTGTCCATAGTTTTCCTCTATGTGGCCCCTAAGGTAAAATAAGTTTGACAATATGCCAACATACTGTGCAATGAACGAGCCCATTTACAGGCTAACAAAAATTAGCATCATGATTCACATACCGTATTTTTCGGAGTACGGTATAAGTCGCACCGGAGTATAAGTCGCACCTGCCGAAAATGCATAATAAAAAAGGAAAAAAACATATATAAGTCGCACTGGAGCCCGGCCAAACTATGAAAAAAAACTGCGACTTATAGTCCGAAAAATACGGTACTTAAATTGTATGGTGTGGGATCTGAGCTGAGGATGTCGTTGTGGCTTGTGCAGCCCTTTGAGACACTTGTGATTAAGGGCTATATAAATACACTTTGATTAAATTAATGTATGGAAACACTGTGCTGCGCAGTACTGTTTGTCACTTTTCTTAAAAACGGTTGCCAGAATGTGTTTTGTTCTGTTTAAATTAGATACACAATTCTTACATCTGATGTAAGGCAGGAACTGGAGGATTTTAATTTTTTTTTTTTTTACTTTATGGAGTGTTTTATCGAAACAAACATACTATAGTACTATGTTTAAAATCAGGCTTCTGTAATATTTGTTGTATTCTTGCTCAACAGACATGTCGTGAATCTGTTCCACGTCATAACAAAGATCAAGTGGGAATGCGACACAGAGTCACACATTCTAAAAGGAGGTACTGTCCAGTGTTGTCATATTTTGTGTGCGTTTGTATGAGTCCACCCACATTTCTCTTCTCTTGCAGTGCATTATGGGAAAGACCTGGCGACACCCATTCAAATTGATACCTCTGTGCAATCCCCCTGTGACGTAAGCGACAAGTTGTGGCGTTTTGTGAACCCTGAGTGGTAAATGGTGGTTTTGTGCCTGATCTGTAAATGTTTTTCTCTTGCAACAGTGGCTAATATTTTAAAGTTTTGTTCTGTAGCAATTATATGTAATAAAGTGGGTGTTTTGCAACTTGCTCACATTTTTCAAACCAAAACAATATAACAAGAACACAAAAGTGTAGCTGAAAATATCTATTTTTAAGTCAATTTGACTCATTTATTATATTGAATACAAACTGTTGGTTGGCCCAATTAAAATAGCTGACTTTCATGTCTGTCGCTCACGACTGTCTCCAAATCAGTTTTGACTAACTATATACGGTATATATATATATTTTTTTTCTCAAATCAACTGCTTACCTTAAATCAATGACTCTCAAACTGTGGTACGTGAACCTCCTAATGGTACGCGGGCTCCATCTGGTGGTATACCAAAGAATAATTTGATTAAATATTCAAACACAGTGTTACTGTTCAAACTGTGTAATTTTACAATGGCCAAAATATTAAATATACTTTGGGGGGGGGAGGGGAACTCTGCCTTGTTTTTAATGAATACTTAGGCCTACTACGCTACTGTATTTTAATGGTGTTCTTTTGGAAGATTATTCTAAGAAGTACTGTATTTGGGCCATTCCACCACATTGATGCAATTTGCCTTTCCAGGACATAACATTTATAAATTCAAGATAAAGTTTATCATAAAATAAAATTTTAAATTAAGCAAAGTGTCTTACACATTAAACTGATTGCATAATCAATACATACAATTAAAAAGATCCATTTGGTCTACTTTGAACATCGGAAAAATATCATTTGTTGCTTGTCCTTGCTTTTTAAAATTAGGCTTTAATGAAAGTTTTTTTTCTAAATTTGCGCTTTAGTCATGTCACTAAGTTTGGACTTAGTCCTGTTACTCCCTCGCAAAAATATCAACTATTCCACAAGTCACATGGTCCACAGGAAGTGATGTGAAGGCCAAAAGTAAGTTCATTCATGTATTTTTGTGTATATTCAAAGATATTTCAGCTATAGTTTAGTGTTACAATCTCAGCACAACCCTATTATTTATATTATTTATATACTCTAAGTTTATTTTCAAAATATTTTTTGTATATTTAAATATAAGTCTATATTTCATGTTTTTTTTGCTAATTCTAGGCTAGCAAATTTACTCCTGTTACTTTCAGTCCCGATATTCCAAAGTAATCTTCAGCTTAGGAACCGTGTACAAAAGTGAAATGCCGTATTTTTCGGACGTTAAGGCACACTCAAAATCCTTTAATGTTCTCAAAAATCGGCAGTGCGCCCAATGTATGTATTAATAACCTCGAAGCTATTTTATTTGGTACATGGTCTAACACGTGTGACCATTAGATGGCAGTCACACATAAGAGATTCCTGAGCCGTCTGTAGCGTATGGATAACTGGGTTTTAAAGTTGGTTCCAAACATGGCTCTCTGTAGTCACTTTTAGGGCTTTTGAGCAATCTTTTAAGAGATTGTCTGGCCGTACGCTCTGTGATTGGTCAAAAGTCTCTCACGTGACCACAGGGCGCCATGTTTGGAACCATCTCTGAAACATAGTTGTCCATACTCTCTCTGTACAAGGCTCTGAGAAATTCCTGTGGACGGCAGGTTGACGCCCCCTGTTCAATAAATGACGCTAGCAAGTACAGGTTGGCAAGCAAGCCCAAAACTTTGATGTTTCTTTTAGAATATAGAACATTACACACCACGCTCAAAAATCTGTCAAAATGTTTTAGTACGACTTTGGTAACTACGAAGCCGCAACGCTTGATGGATTGTCGGAGCATTATAGCTACCTTAGTCAGACGTACTGTGCTTCAACATACAAGTATTAATATGTGTATGAGGACCCCAAAATGACACCTATTGGGCGACATTATCTGGAGTTTTGTTTCGCAATATTATGCAAAACCAACTTTTCTTACCTATAGGTACCAGCTTATGTGTTTTTTGGGATCTGCGTAAGTCCGGAAAATTAGCGTAGTCTGTAGTCAATAAGCTCCTTGTTGTCTATCCTCTTGTTGTGGGTCATTCATCCTCTGCTGTTGTCATTTGTAATATAGTAACGTACAGTTCTAACTTATATCTTTTCAGTAGACTCGCTATGGAAGCACTAAAAACTACCCGTACAACAAAGAGGATGTGGAGAAGACACTGTCAAAGTGGAAAAATAAAATCGCCCACAAAACGGCGCATCCCGAAGAGCTGGTCAAAAAATGACTTGCAGATGGTCTGTAAAACATCATCTATGCAACATTTTGACCAAACAACCACCCTGACATGTTATGTAGACCACAAGGAAATGTTTAAATGTAGAAAAAATCATAATATCATCCCTTTTAATGCGCCTTATAATCCTGTGTGCCTTTTGTATGAAAGTAGACTCGCTCATCGGCGGTGCGCTCTAAGGTCAGAACAATTCAGTAGTTATAGACCACATGTTGAATTATTCATTATTTGTATTATCAGTATTCAGTGTTGGAAAAAACAAGACATTTCAGTGGTTTTTTTTTGCTAATGGCACCAAATCAGTGGAATTTTAGATTTTCTAGTACAGAAAGTGCTTTGTTATAACATCTTTGTGACTCAAAATCAATGTTTAAAAAAATAAAAAAATTTGGCTTGATATCATAAGATATACATTGTTTACATTTCTGCAGTGCATCCGGTGCAATCCTATCAAGTATTACAAGTAATATTGAAGTGATTAGAACACGTATAGTAAGACTAATACACAATCCACACTTGACCATGAAGTGGCTGCTTCAACTAGACCAGTTTTTCACCAAGGACCACCTCAGAAAACACTTGGCTCTCCAAGTACCACCATAATGACCAGACACAGTAGCGTAGTAGGCCCAAATATCCATTAAAAACTATGCAGATGGTTTATTTAACAAGGACATTTCATATGTTTGCCCACTGTAACATTACACACAGTTTGAACAGTCACACTGTTTGAATATTTCATTGATTCTCTGGCGTGCCACAGTTTGTAAATCACTGAACTCGACCGTTTGATTTGTACTTTCACTAATAAAAAAGCACAAAACAGTAAGGCCTGACATTTGGGAAGAGATACGTATGGCCTGGAAGGTGGCGCCATACCAAAGGGGAATATTTCATTAGTAGCAACAGGCTGGTACTAAATATTAGTAAAGATAATTTAACATTTATTTAAGATAAAGGTTGATGTAATTCATTTTGAACATTAAAAACCTATTAATTATATATACAGCTTTTCAACATTGCGATAACAAACTTTAAAAGGGGGAACATAGTTTCTATTTCAACTGTACAATTTGGACTTTAGTACAAACATGTTATGTTGTATAATGTCTGGTAATGCATGTATTCTTTGTATTTTAATTTTGTATGCTCCTATATGGTCCCCAGGAAGACTAGCAGTCGCCTTGGCGTCAGCTAATGGGGATCCATTCAATAAACAATAAACAATAAAACTGACTAAACTCATGTAAAAATATTTTATGAATACTGAATTTTCACTTTTAATTTTTGACACGATGACTTATTCTGCAGCTGTTATACTCTCCTTCAAATAAATACATCTCAGTCATGCAGTATAATACTCAATGCACCTGTGCAAGCTAACGAGAGCCAGTAGATTTTTTTTTTTAATTTGCGAAGGTGCTATACAATTTTGAAGTAAAGATATGTATTGTAAATTTAGGCTTTTTAAAAAAAAATGGTTTGGTATTGTTGTGTAGACTTTTATTGTATTGCAATATTATATCATGATGGGATTCATGACTACTTGAAGGGAGCTGCTCCTTGAAAAGAGCTGTTCAAAAGACAGGCTTATTAAAAAATCTATTTATACTTCTTTTATACTGTTTTGTTTTGTCATGGAAGCAATTACCGTTATGAGATAATAAGCAGGCGAGAATAACACAATTTACACAAATATTACTTTATTAGTGGGAATTACTCTAAAATATTGGATAACATGTTTTCAATATAAACATTCCACAAGATGGTGCCTTAACCTCATGCTTTGACAGGAACATCACTTTTGAATGTTCACTCACTTAAAAAATGTTGTAGTACAAAAAATACACAAATACCTGGTAAGTAACAATAAAAAGTATTTATGTGTAAATTCAACTAGAATAAAAATGAGGATGTAATAATATAAATTTGAAGACAAAATTGTACTGCCCGACCTTTAACAACGAACAAGAAAAGTGAATCCTAATTAAAAAAAATTATAAAAAAATACGTTTTGTCGGAATAATATTTTACAGAAATATTACTTAATTAGTTGGAATGATGCTTGAATATTGGATATATTTTTGTTGTCATCGTACACATTCCACAAGGTGCTGCCATAACCTCATGCTTTGACATAAAACAAATACACAAATGAGAATAAAAAGTATTTATGTGTACATTAAACTAGAATAAAAATGAGGACATAATATACATTTGTAGACAAAATTGTACTGCCTGACCTTTAACAACGAACCAAACAAGGGAATCTAAATAAAAAATAGTTTAAAAAGTTAAGTCAGAATAATGAAATTGTACACAAATATTACGTAAATAGTGGAAATGATGCTTAAATATATTGGATATATTTTTGTTGTCATTGTAAACGTTCCACAAGGTGGTGCCACAACCTCATGCTTTGACAGGAACATCACCTAAAAAATGAGGCATAAGAGCATTTTAAGAATACAAACAAAATACACAAATAAATGATAATAAAAGTGTTTATGTGTAAATTAAACTAGAATAAAAATTAAGACATAATATAAATTTGAAGACAAAATTGTACTGCCTGACCTTTAACAACGAACCAGAAAAGGGAATCTAAATGTTTAAAAAATGTTGTAGTTGTAGCACAAGAGCATTTTAAGAATACAAAAAAATACACAAATAAGTAAGACTAAAAATTATTTATGTGAATATTAAACTAGAATAAAAATTCGGACATATTAGACATTTGAAGACAATTGTACTACCTGACCTTTAACAACGAACCAGAAAAGGGAATCTAAATTTAAGAGATAATAATTTAAAAAGTCATGTCAGAATAGTTAGATTTTACACAAATATTACGTAATTAGTGGGAATGATGCTTAAATATATTGGATATATTTTTGTTTTGTTTTGTTGTCATTGTAAACATTCCACAAGGTGGTGCCACAACCTCATGCTTTGACAGGAACCTCACCTAAAAAATGAGGCATAAGAGCATTTTAAGAATACAAACAAAATACACAAATAAATGATAATAAAAGTGTTTATGTGTAAATTAAACTAGAATAAAAATTAAGACATAATATAAATTTGAAGACAAAATTGTACTGCCTGACCTTTAACAACGAACCAGAAAAGGGAATCTAAATGAAAAATAAGTTAAAAAGTTATGTCAGAATAATGACATTTTACACAAATATTATGTATTAAGTGGGAATGATGCTTAAATATATTGGATATATTTTTGTTTTGTTTTGTTGTCATTGTAAACATTCCACAAGGTGGTGCCGTAACCTCAAGCTTTGACAGGAACATTACCTGAAAAATTAGGCATACGAGCATTTTTTAAGAATACAAACAAAATACACAAATAAGTGATAATAAAAGTATTTATGTGTAAATTAAACTAGAATAAAAATGAAAACCTAATATAAATGTGAATACAAAATTGTACTGCCTGACCTTTAACAACGAACCATAAAAGGGAATCTAAATGAAAAATAAGTTAAAAAGTTATGTCAGAATAATGACATTTTACACAAATATTACGTAATTAGTGGGAATGATGCTTAAATATATTGGATATATTTTTGTTTTGTTGTCATTGTAAACATTCCACAAGGTGGTGCCACAACCTTGGACAGGAACATCACCTAAAAAATTAGGCATAAGAGCATTTTAAGAATACAAAAAAAATACACATACGTGATAATAAATGTACGGTATTTATGTGTAAATTAAACTAGAATAAAAATTAGGACATATTTTTAATTTGATGACAAAATTGTACTGCCTGACCTTCAACAACAAACCAGAAAAGGGAATCTAAATAAAAAATAAGTAAAAAAGTTATGTCAGAATAATGACATTTTACACAGATATTACATAATTAGTGGAAATTATGCGTACAAATATTAGATATATTTTTGTTTTGTTGTCATTGTAAACATTCCACAAGGTGGTGCCACAACTTCATGTTTTTGAATTTTTGCACACTTAAAAAATGTTGTAGCACAAGAGCATTTTAAGAATACAAAAAAAATAAAAATACACAAATAAGAATACAAAGTATGGATGTGTAAATTAAACTAGAATACAAATGAGGACATAATAGAAATTTGAAGACAAAATTGTACTGCCTGACCTTCAACAACAAACTTGAAAGGGAATCCAAATAAATATAATTCAAAAGTTTTGTCAGGATAATTACATTTTACACAAATATTAGGAAATTAGTGGGAATGATGCATAAATATATTGGATATTTTTTTGTTTTGTAAAAATAATTTGAAAAGTTAATCCAAATGCTGCTAGCTTTTCTTTGACTCTGGACTAGTTCTCGCTGCAGGTCAATTCCAATTTTTTTGGCCTATTTGCGACCTGTATCTGATTTTTTTCGTGTCAGTGCGAACAGTGCAATTCTGGATTTTTTTCATATCCGATCCAGGTCTCTTTGGTATGTGGAAATACATCAGACAAGTATGCGATGCGACCTCAAAGTGAACGCCCCCGCGTTCAGGTCACATTCATCCGACCAGAATGTCATCAAAAAGCAATAAGCGTCATAATCATTTGCCAAAATATACAGTTACAGAATAGATGACAACGGAGCAGAAAACAAGTGAAACTAAAATGTTTTAGGAACTCACCTGCAAGTTCCAGCACTCCTGTTTCTGACTACTCGCCCACAGACGCTCTTCAAACAGACATCCAAGCAAATTATCCTGTAAAACTGCGAAATACTTGTCGTCTTCCTTCTTAATCTTCTATCCGCAATAATTCGATGTATAATATGTTGAGTTTGATCGCACAAAATCCCTGAAATTGCCACAAATGCGCCAGTTCTGAGAGTGACCAGTGTAGAAGCCATGTTGACTTCCGTAAACACTGCACTGCGTGCGACTTCATGACGTCGTGCGGTCAGATTACATTCACATAAGAAATCTCACTAAAAACATTGGATTTGACAAAAAAATCTGAATTGGACATTTGACCCTGCAGTGTGAACGTAGTCTCAGACTAATTTTCTAGTCTGGATGCCAGTCGGGTGACGCTGGATCTGCGTGCGCATGAAAAAACGTCTCGTGACTGCAAATCGGTTCTCCTAGCGACGTTCAAAAGATTCGATCCGTTCACGAACGCCACATCCCGACTTGCTTAAATGAATCTGTCGTCTGGCCTGCTGAGGAACACAATCTGATGACATCATAGTGAGGACAGGGCGTAAGAGTCTATGGAGTTTTTAATTTCATTCATAATATCCTTTTAAAATACGGTCATGTCAATCACAGTTTACTCAAATTCACGTCACTCATAAAAAGAAAACATCACACAATGAAAACTTAGGAACTCTCGAGAGCAGTGGTGTCCACAGTGCCATTTGTGGCCCACATCGTGTTGAAAATAGACGGTTAAAATGTCAGAAAAAAAAGAACGAACAGATGTAACAATTAGAAAAAGCTGACACTTTGATACAATATTTCAAAAGTCTGAAGCAGGGGTCCCCAAACTTTTTGACTCAGGGGCTGCATTGGGTTAAAAAAAATTGGCTTCCTTACAAGCCTGTTTCGCAGGTTTATTAACTCCCCTGAAGAGTAAGGGAGTTAATAAACTCTCTGAAGAGCAGGAAAACCTGCGAAACAGGCTTGTAGGGATGAAATAGCCTCTGTGTTTTTTCCTGACCTAACGTATGTTTTGCTCTACCCTGGTATTGTGCACTGTATTACGGATAAACCACAGTATCCTCGACTATGTGTGTGTGTGTGTGTGTGTGTGTGTGTGTATGTATGTATATATATATATATATATATATATATATATATATATATATACATACATACATATATTCCGAGTGCGATGATGTCATGTTATCAATGGGAAAATACATTTTTAGACAATATAATTTGCCTGAGTGGCTAGGACACACCGAGAGTAACAAGCGGTAGAAAATGAATTAGAAAGGACAGATTAAAAAAAAAAGTTTTTGTTCAGGGACCCCTGGTCTAAAGTATGTGGGATATATACGGTATGTATGTATGTGTATGTGTATATATATGTATATATATGTATGTGTATGTATATATATATATATATATATATATATATATATATATATATATATATATATATATATATATCTTTAAAATAGAGATAAAATAGAATAAAATAGGAAAAAAGACACTAATAAGGAAAAGCTGAAATAAGTGACAACAATAATTAATAATAATATCATTTGTCACAACACAAAGCTGGTGCTAAGGTTCGATATATAATCTGAAGAAGAAAAAAACTAATAAAATGATATATAGACATACATATATATATATATATATATATATATATATATATATATATATATATATATATATATATATATATATTTATAGCACCAGCTTTGTGTTGTAAGTGACAAATGATATTATTATTAATTATTGTTGTCACTTATTTCAGCTTTTTCTTATTACATTGTCTTTTTTCCGTCCCCCGTCCCACCTGACAATATTTTTCGGGCCAACAAAATGCAAGCTGCTGTCCACAAATGGGCCCCTGGCCACGCTTTCAACACTACAGAAATAACTAACAATAATACACTTTTTCGGCCCTATCACACAAAGCTAACACTAACTTTTGTCCTTAGACGTAAACATATTGAGTTTTTTTTTTTTTAACAAAATAAAGAAAATATCAAATTTCCTTATTGTGGAAAAAGTTAGGACACCCCTGCTGTAGCTGGCAAACATCAGTATAAACATGGTTTATTCAGTGCACATCAAATGACATAACTTAAGACTTTTACATGAAAAACACACTTGCTACATATGTACAAAAAAAGCAGATCTCTGAATAGATGTTTTGTCTTTACAGGTATATACATGAAAATGCCCATTGTGTATTTATATGATTGCTACCATAAAATACATGCAAAGGTTGACAGTGCAGGTTGTTACATTACCACTTCTATCAGAAATATTTTTCCACCAACAAAGTTCTCTCACGCTACATGACGGGCCGACTGCAGGCTTTTTCCAACCCATTAAACTGTCATCAGCTTAATTCCCGCCGAGCCGCGCACCGCCCCATGGCTACACGCTAAAAGCAACCAAGAGAACCAAATATGACGTCTTCAGCGCCAGCTACAGATGTCTTTTGAGGCGGTGGGGGCTCTGCTCTGCAATGGTCCAGACCAAAACTCAGATGGCAGAAATTACATAGTTTTTTTTTTCTTTGGCTGCCGAGTTTGGGTGTGGATGTTTGCAGCGGCGTGTCATTATCTGCTACACACGGAGGCGAGGAGATAGGGACGCTTCTCATGCTCTCGGAATTTGGTTACGCTCCCTTGGACAAACTGCGTAATTGGCTGTAATTTATGTGAAACATCTGCACTAAGTGGATTTCTTACATTTTGGATTGTGTACAAAAAGTAAACGGCGGTGAAACGAGCTGGCGTTTCTCCAGAGGGGCGACTAACAACGGGCCTTGTGGGGACCGAAGGGAAGTTTTCATCCAGCAGCGCACGATTATATTGTCCGAAATTGTGAACGATATAAAAATAAGTACTTTCACTTTACAACCGATATACACAATAGTCTGTTACTTGGTTGAACTATGATTGTGATTGGGCTTTTTTGTCCAGACTAGGGACAAAAGCCGTGTATAAAGCAAGAGGGGCTTTTGACCAATCATTTGGCAATACTTTCTCTGATTGGGCGCCATGTTTGCTACCAACTTTGAAACCGAGTTGCCATACTCTCTCTCCACTAGTTGTATGCAGGCTCCATCCAATGAAACGCCAATTTTTTTTATTTTCCTTTATTCAAACAGTGTTACTGTTAAAAACTGGCCTTTTTTAATGCATACTTGGGCCCACTACGCTACTGTATTGTAATGTGGATCATTATGGTGGTACTTGGAGAGCCAAGTGTTGTCTGAGGTGGTACTTGGTGATTAAGGTTTAAAAACCACCGTTCTATACGTCATGCCTTGTTTGTTTCCTGCACCCAGTCATGATATCACACGACAGCGGTACCTCGGTTTTCGTACGCCGATTTAAAATCTTGCCCTGGTCTCTCGTTTATCGCACACTCTCAAAAATAGAGGAATGAGGCATTTCCAAACCAGTAGAGAATGTTCTCTCAAAAGTACTATTTTGGAATCCAAGAGCCCAGAAGTATACCTTTTTATACTACCAAAAAATTTTGATCGTGAGGGTAGCTGCTGCATTAAAAATGTGTTTAGCGCATACACAATACCTGTTGTTGTTGTTATCAGTATTAGTAGTAGCATTTTAACCCTCAGGGTACAAAGGCTGACTTTTCAGTACATTTTTGCTGTATTTTGTCTGTAATTTTTGTTATGTTACTTTATTCTACAGGTTTTTTACAAGTGTACAATACCCTGTTCGTTATTCAACAATACCCTAAAACCAGACAGGACATACATGTATTTAAATTTTCAAAGGGCATAAACATTTTTTAGGTTTCCTTTTTTCCCTCTCAAATCAACTTTAGCCCTAAACAAAAATACCAATCATGTAATGTATTTTTTCTTATTACACTTTTTTTTTTAAAGGCATCATGGATTTATACATTACATATACATTTATACATTTGCAGAGCATGACTTATTTTACTCATTTAAACCTGAAAAGTTATTTAAAAATGGTTAAAAAAAAATTTTTTTTGGACAAATTTCAGCAAAAAAAAGGTACAAAATGTTTTAAAGACTTAAGGATTTTCATGTCCTGTTTGGTTTTGAAGGTAATACACATCAATTGTCTTCAGAGAGTTAAAGGAGGTATACTATACTTGTAGTTAAGGCATTTAGAGCCATTATTAGTAATATTAATAGACTTTTTAACTATAACCATATTTTACTATTACCAACATTTTAGTCATCATTAATGTTATCCTTCAATATTTTACGTATTGCTGTGAATTGAGTAGAACTGTCAAATGAATTGTGATTACCGTATTTTTCGGACTATAAGTCGCAGTTTTTTTCATAGTTTGGCCGGGGGGTGCGACTTATACTCAGGAGCGACTTATGTGTGAAATTATTAACACAATACCGTAAAATATCAAACAATATTATTTAGCTCATTCACGTAAGAGACTAGACGTATAAGATTTCATGGGATTTAGCGATTAGGAGTGACAGATTGTTTGGTAAACGTATAGCATGTTCTATATGTTATAGTTATTTGAATGACTCTTACCATAATATGTTACGTTAACATACCAGGCACGTTCTCAGTTGGTTATTTATGCCTCATATAACGTACACTTATTCAGGCTGTTGTTCACTATTCTTTATTTATTTTAAATTGCCTTTCAAATGTCTATCCTTGGTGTTGGGTTTTATCAAATAAATTTCCCCCAAAAATGCGACTTATACTCCAGTGCGACTTATATATGTTTTTTTCCTTCTTTATTATGCATTTTCGGGTGGTCCGACTTATACTCCGGTGCGACTTATACTCCAAAAAATACGGTAATCATAAAAAAATGGCAATAATTCATGTAACTGCGTGGATTATGTTCACTGCGTGAACATAACAGAAGATCTATGCTGGGACATTAACACTGCTTCTACAGTCGGAAAGGCCCAACAACGTCTTTTTTTTTTTTGAGGAAACTAAAATGCGCAAACATTCCGCAGAAATCAATGGTTCAACTTTTACAACTGTGCCATCAGCAGTGTCCTCACTTACGGATTTTTAGTGTGGTTTGCTAGCTGCACTAAAGCGAACTAACAGGCCCTCCAGTGAGTGGTTAAAACGGCGGGGAAAATTACAAGGACGATACTCCCAGAGATGAGTGCCATGTACACAACTCGCTGCCTAAAGCGAGTACACAACATCCTGAAGGACAGATACCACCCAGCACATGGCCTCTTCAACCTGCTACCCTCTGGAAGGAGGTATAGATCGATTCGCGCCAGGACCACCAGAATGTCTCACAGTCTGTATCCCCAGGCTGTGAGACGGCTAAATGAACAGCCTGCCCCTTTGCTGCCCTGGACCATCTTATTACCTCACTCTTCACCACCTCAATAATTGTGCTCTGGACATTGCGTTGCTGCAACATCAGACATCTGATTGTTCCCATCCCCACGTCCCTCTTATCGCAACCTTCCTAACAATGCTAAAATGTAAACTATAGTCAACCTGCACATCAATGCAGTTTCTATGCCGCTGGACAAAGCTCAAACAAAATCTCGTTGTTCATGTATGACTTAAGTGTTATTATGACAATGACAATAAAGGAATTGATTGATTAGTCAGGCAAGTTTTTTGGAGCGTGACGCCCCATTACCACAACCGTAGATGGTTACCTGGAATGGGGCGTGGCTCGTTACACGCTCAGTGATCGGGTCAGTGCAAAGATGAGTGAGGAGACTCTGCCTCGCTGGCAAATTTCACTTCAAAATAAACCCAGACGGGACTTTTTTTTTGGCAAAACTTGCAAGTTTTGAGCAGATAATTGTAGTGCATTCAAGTAACCCACTTCAAAAGTAAAATTCCATTGTCTTTTTTTTTAGCTGAAGGATACAAAAATGTCCCTCAAAACGAGAGTGCATGGCCAAACGTAAGATTGAAGATAAATATTTTTGGACGGATTCATTGGATTGACATTATTTTTCTATGGCAAAAGTTCGTTTTTCATACAATTCGGTCATTTTTCAACAAAAAGTATCACCACCTTGGAAACGTATCAGGGCTTACCGTTCCAACGGCGCCTTTTAATGCTATTTTTTTTTTTATAAGACACTCAATCATCTCCAAAGATGAATCTCAGAAAGTATTCTTCTTGCTTCACCTGAAGTCTTGAAGTCATACTCTTGTCGCTGCCGCGCTTGAATCATGCGTGGTTTCAGTTTCTGGACGTCCGGTCTATCAGCGGTCACCTCATACTTTTCTGCTATCAAGTCTTTGACATTTTGGGGAAAATGGCTTTTATGGTAGAAGGTGTAAAGTTCCCGGAAGACACCGTGGTCTCCAGTCCCTCCAGTCTGTGAGAGGCGGCGTCAGTCTTGCTGGTGCTGCACTCCAGGAAGTTGATCCCCATCTTCTTCACTTGTCCGTCTTTGGTCAGCAGGCATCGACTGCAGAGCAGCCTGATGATGGCTCGCCTCATGTCCTTGCTGGTCAAGGTGTAGATGATGGGGTTGAGAAGGGAGTTGAACATGGCGATGCCCAGGAAGTAGTCCGCCTTGAAGAGCACTTGGCAGCTCTTGGTCGGACAGAAGAAGTCGAGCAACAGGAGGACGAAGAGGGGCAGCCAGCAGGCGATGAAGACCCCCAGGACGATGGTGACCGTCTTCAGCAGGGCCATGTACTTCTGCGACTTCCGGTACAATCCTTTCCTCTGCGGACCCGAGCCCAGACGCTGGGTGTTGGACTTGACGATGCGGAAGATGCGGACGTACAGCACCACGATGGACATGAGGACGGCGCTGAAGACGGTGACGCAGAAGAGGATGTAGCTCTTAGCGTAGAGCGGCAGCACGGTGGAGCAGCGGTTCAGCCGGCCCATGCAGTTCCAACCCAGGACCGGCAAGACCCCCAGCAGCACGGCGAGCACCCAGCTGGCGCCGATCAGAGCGAACATCCGGCCTTGCTTGTCGCCCTGGTAGGGCTTCATCCTCACCATGGTCACGTGGCGCTCGATGGCGATGGCCAGCAGGCTGATGACGGACGCCGCCAGCATGATGAACACGCCCCCTTCCCTCAGGAACCACAACACGGGGGTCATGCTGAGCGTGTTCTCGCCGGACGTCAGGAGGTTGACCATGTAGGTGAAGCCCGCCAGCAGGTCGGAGAGAGTCAGGTTGCCCAACAAGTAGTACATGGGAAGATGGAACTTCTTGTTCTTCCAGATGGCCACCAGCACCACGGCGTTCTCCGCCACGATGAGAAGGCACACCAGCAGGAAGGCGATGGCCTCCGGTTTGATTCCCTCCTTGTACTTGTTCTCCTTCAGCTTGCCTGTGAAGTTGTAGTGTTCAATGATGACAGCGTTGCTGTGGTACTCCCGGAACATCCGGAGCAGGTTCCCCGAGGGGGACACGCCGATGGCGGACTGAGCCGCCGCAGCGTAGGCAGCATGGAAGGATTCCGTCGGCATGTCGGTGGGAAAATTTTTTTTTTTCGATGCTCAGAAAATGAGGTCCTCAGATGTGGGCTCATGCATTCCTTCCTCTTTGTTGGGCTGGAGGTTTAAAAAAGAAAAGTCCAACTTGGTTTCCTTGGAAGTCAAAGGATTTCCTGTGGTTTGCTGAAATCACATGTTCTCAATTCCCTATTTGTCCACCAGAGGGCGACAGCCAGCCAGCCAGCCAGCCTGAACCAGTCCAAAGAAAAGGAACAAAGTTACAATCAATCACAGAATATAACATTTAATCGTCATACTAAGAAAAAATATGTAAAAGATAGATGAAAATGACAAATAACCACAGAAATAAATAAATGTGTGGTCAGTGTCATGCAGGATTTTTCAACAGGCAAACATTCTTCACTGAAAGCTAAAAGCTGAAAGTCGATTCTGAGTCATTTAAAACCACGTCCGGTAGTATATATTGTCAGGTTTATAAACATTTTTTTTTTTTTAAATCCAATAATTTAAATTGATCGTTTGCATACCGTTTGTCAGAAATGAGCGCCAATGCGTCAAACCACAACAGTTGTGCTGGAAGTTGTACGCACCAGTGAGGGAAGGAGGTATCCAGTTAAAAAAGAAAATAAATAGAAGTTAAAAGTGAGAAGAAGTGATCTCGGAGGATGAAGAAGATGACGAGGAAGGCGACGAGCTCCTCGCGCGACACGAGCGTGGACGTGAATGAGGCGTCAGTGCGCAGTCAGAGGGGGCTGTGCTTACTCCTCCTCACACCCTTCACCCTCTTCCTCACACCCTTCTTTATTTATTTGCAGCCTCAACAGCACTTTGTTGGCAGATTTAAAAAAAACAAAAAACCCATCCATCCATCCATTTTCTACCGCTTACTCCCTTTGGGGTCGCGGGGGGCGCTGGAGCCTATCTCAGCTACAATCGGGCGGAAGGCGGGGTACACCCTGGACAAGTCGCCACCTCATCGCAGGGCCAAAACCCAAAACATCCAATATCGATCTAAAACGATTAATATGCCAATACTGATATCGATACTTTTTATTTGAACATTATCAATTTGTTTCAACGTTTGGTCATTTAGTTTGTTAATCATGACTATAATCCAGAAGAAAAATATTTTATAAGTATAACAGATATCTTGCGTATTTGTTACGCACTTTCCACCCCCCCCTCATCGTCGTCACGTCGTGACATTGTTGGTTTTACGAGCAGAGGAGCATGTTCGGCAACGCATTTTGGCTTAAAAACTAAAGATAAAGGTGAAGTTATAACACTGAAACGCCCTCAGGAAGAGGTGCTTTAAGACATAGCTAGATAGCTAGCGGCTAAAGTCCAGCCCCAGTCTGCAGTGTTTTAGCTACTTCTAAATCACTAATCCTCGCCTCCATGGCAACAAATAAAGTTACGTTTCTTACAAGTACCATTATCACTGCAGGACGAGGAATAGCTAAACATGCTTCCCGACACAAAATGTAAACAAACACCATTGGTGGATCTACACCTAACATCCACTGTAATGATACCAAGTACAGTAGCGTATCTAGTCGATACAACTATGATTACGTCGATATTTTTTGGCATCACATCTTTCGTTTAAAAAAAAAATGTACAAACCCTGTTTCCATATGAGTTGGGAAATTGTGTTAGATGTAAATATAAATGGAATACAATGATTTACAAATAATTTTCAACCCATTTTCAGTTGAATATGCTACAAAGACAACATATTTGATGTTCAAACTGATAAACATTTTTTTTTTTTTTGCAAATAATCATTAACTTTAGAATTTGATGCCAGCAACAAGTGACCAAGAAGCTGGGAAAGGTGGCAATAAATACTGATAAAGTTGAGGAATGCTCATCAAACACTTATTTGGAACATCCCACAGGTGTGCAGGCTAATTGGGAACAGGTGGGTGCCATGATTGGGTATAAAAACAGCTTCCCAAAAAATGCTCAGTCTTTCACAAGAAAGGATGGGGCGAGGTACACCCCTTTGTCCACAACTGCGTGAGCAAATAGTCAAACAGTTTAAGAACAACGTTTCCCAAAGTGCAATTGCAAGAAATTCAGGGATTTCAACATCTACGGTCCATAATATCATCAAAAGGTTCAGAGAATCTGGAGAAATCACTCCACGTAAGCGGCATGGCCGGAAACCAACATTGAATGACCGTGACCTTCGATCCCTCAGACGGCACTGTATCAAAAACCGACATCAATCTCTAAAGGATATCACCACACGGGCTCAGGAACACTTCAGAAAACCACTGTCACTAAATACAGTTTGTCGCTACATCTGTAAGTGCAAGTTTAAAGCTCTGCTATGCAAAGCAAAAGCAATTTATCAACAACATCCAGAAAAGCCGCCGGCTTCTCTGGGCATCTAAGATGGACTCATGCAAAGTGGAAAAGTGTTCTGTGGTCTGACGAGTCCACATTTCAAATTGTTTTTGGAAATATTCGACATCGTGTCATCCGAGCCAAAGGGGAAGCAAACCATCCAGACTGTTATCGACGCAAAGTTCAAAAGCCAGCATCTGTGATGGTATGGGGGTGCATTAGTGCCCAAGGCATGGGTAAATTACACATCTGTGATGGCACCATTAATGCTGAAAGGTACATACAGGTTTTGGAACAACATATGCTGCCATCTAAGCGCCGTCTTTTTCATGGACGCCCCTTCTTATTTCAGCAAGACAATGCCAAGCCACATTCAGCACGTGTTACAACAGCGTGGCTTCGTAAAAAAAAAGAGTGTGGGTACTTTCCTGGCCCGCCTGCAGTCCAGACCTGTCTCCCATCGAAAATGTGTGGCGCATTATGAAGCGTAAACTACGACAGTGGAGACCCCGGACTGTTGAACGACTGAAGCTCTACAAAACAAGAATGGGAAAGAATTCCACTTTCAAAGCTTCAACAATTAGTTTCCTCAGTTCCCTATCGTTTATTGAGTGTTGTTAAAAGAAAAGGTGATGCAACACAGTGGTGAACATGCCCTTTCCCAACTACTTTGGCACGTGTTGCAGCCATGAAATTCTAAGTTAATTATTATTTGCAAAAAAATAAATAAAGTTTATGAGTTTGAACATCACATATCTTGTCTTTGTAGTGCATTCAATTGAATATGGGTTGAAAAGGATTTGCAAATCATTGTATTCAGTTTATATTTACATCTAACACAATTTCCCAACTCATATGGAAACGGGGTTTGTATATTGTTTATAAACTCAGGAAATATGTCCCTGGACACATGAGGACTTTGAATATGAACCAACGTATGATCCTGTAACTACTTGGTATCGGATTGATACCCAAATGTGTGGTATCATCCAAAACTAATGTAAAGTATCCAAGCAACAGAAGAATAAGTGATTATTACATTTTAACAGATGTGTCGATAGAACATGTTAAAACAGAAAGTAAGCAGATATTAACAGTAAATGAACAAGTAGATTAATAATTCATTTTCTACCACTTGTCCTTAACAATGTTGACAAAATAACAGAATGATAAATGTTACTGCATATGTCAGCAGACTAATTAGGAGCCTTTGTTTGTTTACTTACTACTAAAAGACAAGTTGTCTAGTATGTTCACTATTTCATTTAAGGACAAACTTGCAATAAGAAACAAATGTTTAATGTACCCTAAGATTTTTTGTTGAAATAAAGCCAATAATGCACTTTTTTGTAGTCCCTTTTATTTAGAAAAATACCGAAAAGTACCAAAATATTGGTATCGGGGCAACATTAGTGTGTATACAGTAAATACTTATGGAGTACATTCAACTATACTACGATAATGACAACCGCGATATGAAATGCTTCTATCGTACATTAGGTAGTTTGTGGTGTGAAACAATGACGGCTGTACGCTGACTACTTCTAATCTGTACTAGTGTCACTTGGGAAGATGTCGTAAAAACTCTCCTTTTACTGTCATTCGGCACATTTCCCGGCACGCCGTTTAAAGCTGCCAGTGTGGCGAAGGCGCCAGGATGTGACGTCGGTGGAGGTCGAGGGTGAGCGAAGGCCCAAAACAGGAAGCTGACTCATTGTGCCTGGAAAGGAGAGAGAGAGAGAGAGAGAGAGATGTACTTGTGGAAAACACGGATGATGTCATCGCTACCATTTGACTCCCACTCGATGTGTAATAACCACTCATTTACACACCTGGCGGGGTTTAATGGCTGCTTCTTGCATTATTGCCATGAAGCACAGCCCCTCCCCACGTGGGCTTGGGGACCTTCTCCCTGGTGATAACCAGCTTGACATGCTCTCCAGGAGGCCTGGGAGCAGGATGGCAGTTGACCCCCCACAGTGACAAGCTCTCATCATGGGGGGCGGGGGGGGGCTCTGATTAGTTAGCACACAAAGACGAGATGGCAGGACTCGCTGCTTTGTGTGTGTGTGTGTGTGTGTGTGTGTGTGTGTGTGTGTGTGTGTGTGTGTGCGTGTGTGTGTGTGTGTGTGTGTGTTTCCCACAGTCAGGAACTGTTCCGTCATTGCTTTTTGGCCTCCAGGCTGCAGGCTGACGTTGTGAGCAGAGCAGTCACACCCAGCAGTCTGGGGTGTTCCTTTCCTGTGACGTTAAAGGAAGACACTTTTTTTTTATTTGTTCCCATTTACCACCAAAGAAAAGAAAACAAAGAAGAAAAAAAACATGTTTTAAAAGGTGGATTCAAAGCATGGAGGCATTCTAGCAAGAACAAACATTACACCTCAAATTGAGATTCACACTTCTGGCTCACCGTTTAAATAAGAAACAAAACACACAGCATGCAATTGAACGGAGAATACAAAGCGTTCACACTTTCTCTAATTCACACCATGTGCGTGTGTTGTGGGGCTGGGCGATATATCGAATATACTCGATATATCGCGGGTTTGTCTCTGTGCGATATAGAAAATGACTATATCGTGATATTCGAGTATATACGTTCTCACGCAGTTGCTTTTAGCTGCGGGCATTACACTACAGGCTCTTCTCACTCTTTCTTGTCTCTCCTTCTCACAGAGACATAAAACAAGCACACCTTCTAACCATACTTGCCAACCTTGAGACCTCCGATTTTGGGAGGTGTGGGGGGGGGGGGGGGGGGGGGGGGGGGGGGCGTGGTGGGGCGTGGGGTCGTGGTTAAGAGGGGAGGAGTATATTTACAGCTAAAATTCACCAAGTCAAGTATTTCATATATATATATATATATATATATATATATATATATATATATATATATATATATAAAAGAAAAACTTGACTTTCAGTTAATTCTAGCTATATATATATATTTATTTTATTTTATATATGTATATATATATATATATATATATATATATATATATATATATATATATATATATATATATATATATATATATATATAAATAAAATAAATACTTGAATTTCAGTGTTCATTTATTTACACATATACACACACATAGCACTCATCTACTCATTGTTGAGTTAAGGGTTGAATTGTCCATCCTTGTTCTATCCTCTGTCACTATTTTTCTAACCATGCTGAACACCCTCTCTGATGATGCATTGCTGTGTGGCACGCACAAAAGTGCTTTCATCAAATGCACTAGAGTCTGGAATCTTCCATCTCTCCCTAGCATGGCCCAAAACCGGTCAATCTTTGCTTCCTGAGGAAGATCTTCACTGCCAAGCACTTGGTATTCCACTACTTCTTCCCGGAGGCTATCCAGGTCCAATCGCAGCTGCGCCTTGGAACTTACAAGCGTATTTCTTCATCGTACTTGTCGTTGGCGTCGCCATGGCTGTATCTTCCTCGTTCTTCTGCTTCGTCTCCTTGTTGTGTGCGCAGTTGTGCATTGCACTCTCTAAAAGCCCTAGATGTTATTGTCACATATGCATGTACAGTAGATGGCAGTATTGTCCTGTTTAAGAGTGTCACAACATTGCTGTTTACGGCAGACAAACTGCTTTACGGTAGACAAAAACGTGACTGCTGTTGTTGTGTGTTGTTGCCGCGCTGGGAGGACGTTAATGAAACTGCCTAACAATAAACCCACATAAGAAACCAAGAACTCGCCCTCGATCATTTTACAGTTATAACGTGATTGGGCAGGCACGCTGTTTATATTGTGGAAAAGCGGATGTGAAAACAGGTCAGGTCCATATGGAGATGGAGGGTGCGTGGCCTCCAGATCGGCCTGAATTTCGGGAGATTTTCGGGAGAAAATTTGTCCCGGGAGGTTTTCGGGAGAGGCGCTGAATTTTTTTAGATTTTATGTTCCACATCATTTCTTTTTTTTCTTTACCTGCACGTCCATGTCCACATAAAACTACTTCTGGGTAGACTTGATGTCAGAAATGGAATTGCAAAAATAATACATTAATATGCTGGTTGTCTGTTTTCCTGTAATAAGTATTGAAAATGTGAGTTTTTTATTTTATTTTATTTTTTTAGTTTCATTTTGAAGAAATTAATTTGCAAATAATACAAAAAGCTTGTTTATAAGACGTTATCTTTGTTGGCCAAATTGTTTTGTGTTATGAATGGATTTCAAAACAATTAGGGCCTGATGTAATAAAGGTAAATGTGTGCAAAATGGATGTGCAATCTATTTAGGGTCTCTGTTTTTATGAATATGCATTTATGCTGATTATCAAAATGCCGTTACATTGGCGGGAAAAGACTTAAATATACAACACGCGCAATGTGATTTTTCAAGACTGATCACCGTTCTGCAAGCACTGTTTGGCACGCCTGAAAAGTAAGCGAAAAATTCACACGGTTGTGAGAAAGAAGGCACTCGAGCTGCAAAGACAGACGAGGGAGAGACAATCCTATGTGTGTTTGTGTCAACATATTTGAACTGAAAGATTAGACATATTGTCTATTCAGCAATATACTTTCATCATCTTATAGCTGCATTCGGGCTTGGTGACTTATGGGGCTAAAATAAAAAAAAAAGTTGGTTTCATTGAAGATTCATTGCAGGACTATTTTTAAAATGCCCATAAAAAGTGGTACAAAGCTGCATAGCATGAATTATGAATAGCTTGTGCAATGTTAGTGGATCGCACGCAATACACCTACACATTGAATCAAAAATACTGAAATTCCACGACATAGTGAATTTGTCGTGCATACAACATGTATCATGTTCTATGCATGCATGCATGTGTGATGTATCATGTTGTATGCATGCATGTGTGATGTATCATGTTGTATGCATGCATGTGTGATGTATCATGTTGTATGCATGCATGTGTGATGTATCATGTTGTATGCATGCATGTGTGATGTATCATGTTGTACGCATGCATGTGTTATGTATCATGTTGTATGCATGCATGTGTGATGTATCATGTTGTATGCATGCATGTGTGATATATCATGTTGTATGCATGCATGTGTGATGTATCACGTTGTATGCATGCATGTGTGATATATCATGTTGTATGCATGCATGTGTGATGTATCATGTTGTATGCATGCATGTGTGATATATCATGTTGTATGCATGCATGTGTGATGTATCATGTTGTATGCATGCATGTGTGATGTATCATGTTGTATGCATGCTTGTGTGATGTATCATGTTGTATGCATGCATGTGTGATGTATCATGTTGTACGCATGCATGTGTGATGTATCATGCTGTATGCATGCATGTGTGATGTATCATGTTGTATGCATGCATGTGTGATGCATCATGTTGTATGCATGCATGTGTGATGCATCATGTTGTATGCATGCATGTGTGATGTATAATGTTGTATGCATGCATGTGTGATGTATCATGTTGTATGCATGCATATGTGATGTATCACGTTGTATGGATGCATGTGTGATATATCATGTTGTATGCATGCATTTGTGATATATCATGTTGTATACATGCATGTGTGATGTATCATGTTGTATGCATGCATGTGTGATATATTTTGTGTACACATGCATGTGTGATGTATCATGTTGTACGCATGCATGTGTGATATATCATGTTGTATGCATGCATGTGTGATGTATCATGTTGTATGCATGCATGTGTGATGTATCATGTTGTATGCATGCATGTGTGATGTATCATGTTGTATGCATGCATGTGCGGTGTATTATGTTGTATGCATGCATGTGCGGTGTATCATGTTGTATGTATGTATGTGTGATGTATCATGTGGTATGCATGCATGTGTGATGTATCATGTTGTATGCATGCATGTGTGATGTATCATGTTGTATGCATCCATGTGTGATGTATCACGTTGTATGCATGCATGTGTGATATATCATGTTGTATGCATGCATGTGTGATGTATCACGTATGCATGCATGTGTGATATATCATGTTGTATGCATGCATGTGTGATGTATCATGTTGAATGCATGCATGTGTGATGTATCAAGTTGTATGCATGCCTGTGTGATGTATCATGTTGTATGCATGCATGTGTGATGTATCATGTTGTACACATGCATGTGTGATGTATTTTGCTGTATGCATGCATATGTGATGTATCATGTTGTATGCATGCATGTGTGATGTACAGTGTTGGGTTAGTTACTGAAAACCAGTAACTAGTTACAGTTACTAGTTACTTTATTTCAAAAGTAACTCAGTTACTAACTCAGTTACTTACACCAAAAAGTAATGCGTTACTGTGAAAAGTAACTATTTAGTTACTTATTTTTTTCTCCTTTTTTTTAAGGCTCCCATTAATGCCCTTTTAGCCTTCGTTTCAGTACTGTTATTGCACTGGAGAATAATACAATGTGTTGATCAACTTGACATGCATTTGCATCACTGAACTCTGCTAAGCAATGTGGTCTACATACAACACACAAAGACAAAGATATGTTTCAAAGGGCCAATTTATTTCAGGCCACAACAAATTGACAAAACTATTTTAAATAGCTGCAACATAACATACATAAGTAACAAACCGCATAATAACAACATAGCTGTAAAGCTGGCTTCACCCAAGGAAGGCACACATGATATACACAAAGCCTAATCAGGCATTTTTTTTCTCTCAAGGAATTGTGAAATAAAATCATGTATTCAGGAGATCAACACTGTAGTGAAGCCCAGAAGACTCTACACATTTCCCCAGTTTTAGTTTAGAGAAAATGAAAGATTGGCCTGGCCCACTAGCATCCCTCTTTATGTTTGTGAACTTTATAGTCTATACATTTAGAGTGATGTGATAATCAAACACTCTAGAAGTCTAGAATGAAATAGTATATAAGAGAATTGATAGAGTGTGTACCTTCAATGATGAGCAGAGGCAGAGTTTGGAGTGTTTTCTTTAGCTCGCTTTCCATGTTTATGTACTCACTGTCCAGGTACTTGGAACATGTTTTCTGTGCCATTTGTTGTTTGATGCCGTTATCATGCTATTTAGCTGCCAGAAAACGGGTGACTCCACTGTAGAAATAGCCTGCATGTCTTCTAGCACATACGCTGCAATGGCTCTATCAATGTTGTCCTGGCTAGCAGTCCCTCTGTTAAAATCCTTAGGTGGAGGTGAAGTGGCATCGGAGTCTGTGTCTCTCTTTACTAGCTTCGTCAAAGCATGTTGCTTATGTGGCGTGGCGAAGTTGGGAGAGTGGCCGTGCCAGCAATCTGAGGGTTACTGGTTCAATCCCCACCTTCTACCATCCTAGTCACGTCCGTTGTGTCCTTGAGCAAGACACTTCAACCTTGCTCCTGATGGGTCCTGGTTAGTGCCTTGCATGGCAGCTCCCGCCATCAGTGTGTGAATGTGTGTGTGAATGGGTGAATGTGGAAATAGTGTCAAAGCGCTTTGAGTTCCTGAAAAAGGTAGAAAAGCTATACAAGTATAACCCATTTACATTTATGTAGCTGTTTCAGCAGATTTGAATTGCTGTTTTGGGCAGTATTCCCGGGTGCGGTCACTGTTGCTACTCACTGCTCCCCTCACCTCCCAGGGGGTGATCAAGGGTGATGGGTCAAATGCAGAGAATCATTTCACCACACCTAGTGTGTGTGTGACAATCATTGTCACTTTAACTTTAAGTAGATGGGATCTTTGATCCAAGACACAACTTACATTTAACTAAAATGTTATTTTCTTTGTGCTCGACAAAAGAAAAGTAGTGACAATGTCTCCATGTAACTCGACTTCTGGCTTCGCCATGATGTCTTTTTAGTTGTTATGAGAGTAGCGTGTGTGTGTGTGTGTGTGGCCCTTTAAGAAATGACAGCATGTGAGGTGAGTGACGTCAGTGAGTGAGTGGGCGAGAGAGGTGAGGGAGCGCAACAGTGGATGCGTGCAGGTGCTCTAGCTTGGTGGATGGCTGCGTGCAAGACACCAATAAAGTCACAAAATTGCAACAAACTGCCGGCCTCGTCATTCACCCTCGAGTCCGGGGCTGTAAAGACCCACTGCCGGGTAAAGTGAAGGGTGTTAGCCCCGAAGTACATAGGCCCTGGAGGAACGTCTCCCCTGCGCTCCGCTCCTCGGTCGAGGAAAGCACGCCTTTTCTTTTCCTTGTGAGACAGAAGGACGACACTTCTTCTGTTTCTAGCCGATACTACATTAAAAAATAACGTAAAATAACGCAGTAACGCATCATGTAGTAACGGTAACTGAGTTACTGGATATAAAAAAATAACGCGTTAGATTACTAGTTACCGCCGAAACTAACGTTAGTCCCAACACTGGTGATGTATCATGTTGTATGCATGCATCTGTGATGCATCATGTTGTATGCATGCATGTGTGATGTGTCATGTTGTATGCATGCATGTGTGATGTATCACGTTGTATGCATGCATGTGTGATGTATCATGTTGTATGCATGCATGTGTGATGTGTCATGTTGTATGCATGCATGTGTGATGTATCACGTTGTATGCATGCATGTGTGATGTATCACGTTTTATGCATGCATGTGTGCTGTATCATGTTGTATGCATGCATGTTTGATGTATCATGTTGTATGCATGCATGTGTGATGTATCATGTTGTATGCATACAAGTGTTATGTATCGTGTTGTATGCATGCATGTGTAATATATCATGTTGTATGTATGCAAGTGTGATGTATCATGTTGTATGCATGCATGTGTGATGTATCATGTTGTATGCATGCATGTGTGATGTATCATGTTGTATGCATGCATGTGTGATGTATCATGTTGTATGCATGCATGTGTGATGTATCACGTTGTATGCATGCATGTGTGATGTATCACGTTGTATGCATGCATGTGTGCTGTATCATGTTGTATGCATGCATGTTTGATGTATCATGTTGTATGCATGCATGTGTGATGTATCATGTTGTATGCATACAAGTGTTATGTATCGTGTTGTATGCATGCATGTGTAATATATCATGTTGTATGTATGCAAGTGTGATGTATCATGTTGTATGCATGCATGTGTGATGTATCATGTTGTATGCATGCATGTGTGATGTATCATGTTGTATGCATGCATGTGTGATGTATCATGTTGTATGCATGCATGTGTGATGTATCACGTTGTATGCATGCATGTGTGATGTATCACGTTGTATGCATGCATGTGTGCTGTATCATGTTGTATGCATGCATGTTTGATGTATCATGTTGTATGCATGCATGTGTGATGTATCATGTTGTATGCATACAAGTGTTATGTATCATGTTGTATGCATGCATGTGTAATATATCATGTTGTATGTATGCAAGTGTGATGTATCATGTTGTATGCATGCATGTGTGATGTATCATGTTGTATGTATGCAAGTGTGATGTATCATGTTGTATGCATGCATGTGTGATGTATAATGTTGTATGCATGCATGTGTGATGTATCATGTTGTATGCATGCATGTGTGATGTATCACGTTGTATGCATGCATGTGTGATGTATCACGTTGTATGCATGCATGTGTGCTGTATCATGTTGTATGCATGCATGTTTGATGTATCATGTTGTATGCATGCATGTGTGATGTATCATGTTGTATGCATACAAGTGTTATGTATCATTTTGTATGCATGCATGTGTAATATATCATGTTGTATGTATGCAAGTGTGATGTATCATGTTGTATGCATGCATGTGTAATATATCATGTTGTATGTATGCTAGTGTGATGTATCATGTTGTATGCATGCATGTGTGATATATCATGTTGTATGCATGCATGTGTGCTGTATCATGTTGTATGCATGCATGTTTGATGTATCATGTTGTATGCATGCATGTGTGATGTATCATGTTGTATGCATGCATGTGTGATGTATCATGTTGTATGCATGCATGTGTAATATATCATGTTGTATGTATGCTAGTGTGATGTATCATGTTGTATGCATGCATGTGTGATGTATCATGTTGTATGCATGCATGTGTGATGCATCATGTTGTATGCATGCATGTTGGAAATAAACTTAAACTCAACTCTACTCATAGTACACGCTATTTTATAGATTGCACACGCTGTTTAGCGCCTGGTGTTTGGATCTTAGCAGATCAGGTGCTTATTATTATTTTTTAGATAGAAAGTTGTCATTAAAAATGACAGTTGCTGTGACATATCCTTCTTGAATGTTTTGGTTAATTGTTGGCACATTTCTCAACCTCGGTGTGGATTTGTGAGGTTTCGTGAAGTTAATATTTCAATTCTCAGTCAGTCTCCCGCAAACTTGGCCGGTGTTGTTGTGTTCCCAGCCCGGCTGGTGAACTCAACGCGCCTTCAGGGCGACCGCAGAGTGGCAGTTTACACGCCGGTGACAATGGATCCAAAAACACACTCTGGATCCTTACAAAGCCTTTGGTCATGCTGCCAAAAAGTTTACGAAAAGGCTAGAATCGTTTGATCAACTTTGCCTTAACAAAGCCAGTAGTGCCATGTTTGTGTTGTTTATATGTGCTTACACAGGATCCATAGTAAGAAGGGGAAAGGCCATCTAGAAAGAGAAAGTATATTTAAAGTCTGACCAAGCGTGCAGTGTTGTAGTGGCTCCCAGAGATTTATGGGAATCCTGGAAATAGAGCGCCCATGTCAGCTTCTGTGTGCGGCGCCCTTTGATGTGCAGCTGTGTCGGTCAGTGACCTCAGTTCTCAGCTCCTAATATGGCGACATGGGAAGGATATGGGAAAATGTTGGATTGTGCTCTGAAAACTCCCCGCAGACCTCCAAACACAGACACTATTTGGAGGAAAATCTTCTATTGTGTGTCGGCACTCCAACAGACCTCATGATTCGGGTTGGGTATTGTTTGGATTTGAACCATTGCGGTTCCGATTCCTCATTTTTTAAATCCATATTCTTAAATAGGAATGGTCGTCATAAAAGTTTGTGTGGTTTTTGGATGAAACGTCTCCTTCATTAACTTGACAAAAAGGTCCCGCATACTGCCTGGCTAGCGTTAGCGTTAAAGTCAGAATGTTTGTCTATGAAGGCTAAAGTTAGCTGGATATTTGAGTTGAACCACATTGGCAGTATTAGCAGTAGTAAGATTTTTGACAGGATATTTATGGCTCGGGATCTTTCTGTGTGGAGTTTGCATGTTCTCCCCGTGACTGCGTGGGTTCCCTCTGGGTACTCCGCCTTCCTCACACCTCCAAAGACACGCACCTGGGGATAGGTTGATTGGCAACACTAAATGGTCCCTAGTGTGTGAATGTGAGTGTGAATGTTGTCTGTCTATCTGTGTTGGCCCTGCGATGAGGTGGCGACTTGTCCAGGGTGTACCCCGCCTACCGCCCGAATGCAGCTGAGATAGGCTCCAGCGACCCCCCGCCACCCCCAAAAAGGGACAAGCGGTAGAAAATGGATGGATTTATTGTTCTTCTACCCATTCTGACTGGTCACAGGAACAAGGTGCGTCAAACTCTTTCATTTCCACACCGTGAATCTGGAGGAGTTGTTCACCCTGCTTGGTTCCGCAGCCTCCGAAGCAGAAATTCCAGGTTCTGTAACAGCGTCTTCCCTCAGGCCGGAAGACTCTTGAATGCATCATAATTAAATTATCCCCTCAACTCCCCCCAAAATGGATTAACTCGCTGGAATAAAAAAGACAATATAACATACATCCATAAACGTGGACGCATGTGAAAAAGTGCAATATATTTATCTGTACAGTAATCTATTTATTTATTTATATATATATATATATTTATTTTATATATATTTATATATATATATATATATTATTTATTTATATTTATTTATTTATGTATGCACCTTATTGCTTTTTTATCTTGCACTACCATGAGCTTATGTAACGAAATTTCGTTCTTATCTGTGCTGTAAAGTTCAAATTTGAATGACAATAAAAAGGAAGTCTAAGTCTAAGTCTAAGTCTAAGTCTAAGTCTAAGTCTTGTGTACGTTACACAGCTCCATACAGTCACTGGCCATTGTCGGGAGTCATGGTGCTTCTTCTCCTTGGGGTTGGCTATGTCTTCTTCCTTGGCAGCAACTATTTAATCTGTGTTGGCAGCAACTATTTCTTCTTTGTCGGAGGTAGTTATATCTTCTTCGTTGGTGGCTATATGTTCTTCATAGATGGTGGCTATTTCTTCTTCGTTGGCAGCCATTTCTTCTTTGTTTAAAGCGGTTATTTCTCTTTATTGGCAGGATCTTTCATCTTCGTTTACGGCGGCTAGTTTTCCTTCGTTGGTGTTGGCTATTTCTTTGTAGGCGGCGGATATTTCATCTTTGTTGGTGGCGGCTATTTCTTCTTTGTTGGCAGCAACTATTTCTTCTGCGATGTGGTGGCTATTTCTTCTTCGTAGGTAATAGATGTATCTTCTTCGTTGGCAACTATTTCTTCTTTGTAGATGGTGGCTATTTCTTCTTCGTTTATGGCAGTTATTTCTCCTTATTGGCAAGTATTTTTTCTTTGTTTACGGCGGCTATTTCTCCTTCGTTGGTGGTGACTTTTCTTTATTAGCAGCGACTATTTCTTCATTAGCAGCGACTATTTCTTCATTAGCAGCGACTATTTCTTCTTTGTTGGCGGCGACTGTTTGTTCTTTGTTGGCGGCGGATATTTCTTCTTTGTTGGCGGCAGATATTTCTTCTTCAATAGTAGCAGCTTTTTTTTCCTTCTTAGGTTGTGGCTATTTCTTCTTCATACGTGGTGGCTATTTCTTCTTTGTGGGCGCCTATTTCTTTTTCATATTTGGCGGCTATTTCTCCTTTGTTGGTGGTGGCAATCCTTCTTTGGCCGCAACCATTTCGTCTTTGTTGTGGCGGCTATTTCTTCTTTGTTGGTGGCGACTATTTCTTCTTTGTTGGCAGCAATTATTTCTTCTGCAATGTGGCGGCTATTTCTTCTTCATAGGGAATAGATATATCTTTTCTTCGTTGACAGCTGTTTCTACTTCATAGATGGCGGCTATTCTTCCTTCGTTGGTGGTGACTTTTCTTCATTAGCAGCGACTATTTCTTCATTAGCAGCGACTATTTCTTCTTTGTTGGCGGCGACTGTTTGTTCTTTGTTGGTGGCAGATATTTCTTCTTTGTTGGCGGCAGATATTTCTTCTTCAATAGTAGCAGCTATTTTTTCTTTGTTGTGACGGCCTTTTTTTTCCTTCTTAGGTTGTGGCTATTTCTTCTTCATACGTGGTGGCTATTTCTTCTTTGTGGGCGCCTATTTATTTTTCATATTTGGCAGCTATTTCTCCTTTGTTGGTGGTGGCAATCCTTCTTTGGCCGCAACCATTTCTTCTTTGTTGTGGCGGCTATTTCTTCTTTGTTGGCAGCAACTATTTCTTCTGCGATGTGGCGGCTATTTCTTCTTCGTAAGTGATAGATATATCTTTTCTTAGTTGACAGCTGTTTCTACTTCATAGATGGCGGCTATATTTCCTTCGTTGGTGGTGACTTTTCTTCATTAGCAGCGGTTGGTGGCGACTGTTTGTTCTTTGTTGGCGGCGGATATTTCTTCTTTGTTGGCGGCGGCTAATTCCTCTTTGTTGGCGGCGGATATTTCTTCTTCAATGGTAGCAGCTATTTTTTCTTTCTTGTGACGGCTTTTTTTCCCTTCTTAGGTTGTGGCTTTATCTTCTTCATACGTGGTGGCTATTTCATCTTTGTGGGCGCCTATTTCTTTTTCATATTTGGCGGCTATTTCTCCTTAGTTGGTGGTGGCAATCCTTCTTTGGCCGCAACCATTTTTTCTTTGTTGTGGCGGCTATTTCTTCTTTGTTGGTGGCGGCTATTTCTTCTTTGTTGGCATCAACTATTTCTTCTGCGATGTGGCGGCTATTTCTTCTTCGTAGGTGATAGATATATCTTTTCTTCGTTGACAGCTGTTTCTACTTCATAGATGGCGGCTATTCTTCCTTCGTTGGTGGTGACTTTTCTTCATTAGCAGCAACTATTTCTTCATTAGCAGCGACTTTTTCTTCTTTGTTGGCGGCTATTTCGTTGTTGGTGGTGACTGTTTGTTCTTTGTTGGCGGCAGATATTTCTTCTTCTATGGTAGCAGCTATTTTTTCTTTGTTGTGACGGCTTTTTTCTTCTTCTTAGGTTGTGGCTCTTTTTTCTTCATAGATGGTGGCTATTTCTTCTTTGTGGGCGCCTATTTCTTTTTCATATTTGGTGGCTATTTCTCCTTTGTTGGTGGTGGCAATCCTTCTTTGGCCGCAACCATTTCTTCTTTGTTGTGGCGGCTATTTCTTCTTTTTTGGTGGCGGCTATTTCTTCTTTGTTGGTCGCAACTATTTCTTCTGCGATGTGGCGGCTATTTCTTCTTCGTGGTGATAGATATATCTTTTCTTCGTTGACAGCTGTTTCTACTTCATAGATGGCGGCTATTCTTCCTTCGTTGGTGGTGACTTTTCTTCATTAGCAGCAACTATTTCTTCATTAGCAGCGATTATTTCTTCATTAGCAGCGACTATTTCTTCATTGTTGGTGGCTATTTCTTTGTTGGCGGCGACTGTTTGTTCTTTGTTGGCGGCGGATATTTCTTCTTTGTTGGCGGCGGCTAATTCCTCTTTGTTGGCGGCAGATATTTCTTCTTCAATGGTAGCAGCTATTTTTTCTTTGTTGTGACGGCTTTTCTTCTTCTTCTTAGGTTGTGGCTATTTCTTCTTCATAGATGGTGGCTATTTCTTCTTTGTCGGCGCCTATTTTTTTTTCATATTTGGCCGCTATTTCTCTTTTGTTGGTGGTGGCAATCCTTCTTTGACCGCGACCATTTCTTCTTTGTTGTGGCGGCTATTTCTTCTCCATAGATGGCGGCTATTTCTTCTTTGTTGGCAGCAACCATTTCTTCTGCGATGTGGCGGCTATTTCTTCTTCGTAGGTGATAGATATATCTTTTTTTCATTGACAGCTGTTTCTACTTCATAGCTGGCGGCTATTTTTCCTTCGTTGGTGGTGACTTTTCTTCATTAGCAGCGACTATTTCTTCATTAGCAGCGACTATTTCTTCTTTGTTGGTGGCGACTGTTTGTTCTTTGTTGGCGGCGGATATTTCTTCTTTGTTGGCGGCGGCTAATTCCTCTTTGTTGGCGGCGGATATTTCTTCTTCAATGGTAGCAGCTATTTTTTCTTTGTTGTGACAGCTTTTTTTCTTCATTTTAGGTTGTGGCTATTTCTTCTTCATAGATGGTGGCTATTTCTTCTTTGTTGGCGCCTATTTCTTTTTCATATTTGGCGGCTATTTCTCCTTTGTTGGTGGTGGCAATCCTTCATTGGCCGAAACCGTTTCTTCTTTGTTGTGGCGGCTATTTCTTCTTTGTTGGTGGCGGCTATTTCTTCTTTGTTGGCAGCAACTATTTCTTCTGCGATGTGGCGGCTATTTCTTCTTCGTAGGTGATAGATATATCTTTTCTTCGTTGACAGCTGTTTCTTCTTCATAGATGGCGGTTATTTCTTCTTTGTTGGCGGCCATTTCTTCTTCGTTTATGGCGGTTATTTCTCCTTGTTGGCAGGTGTTTTTCTTCGTTTACGGCGGCTATTTCTCCTTCGTTGTTGGTGGCTTTTCTTCTTTGTTGGCAGCAGATATTTCTTATTCAATGGTGGCGGCTATTTTTCCTTTGTTGAGGCGGCTTTTTCGTCCTCTAAGGTTGTGGCTGTATATGTTTCGTAGATGGTGGCTATTTCTTCTTTGTGGGCGGCTATTTCATCCACGTTGGTGGCAGCTATTTCTCCTTTGTTGGTGGTGGTTATTCTTCCTACTATTTCTTCTTCGTTGGAGGCAGTTTTTTTCTTAGTGGGTGGTGGCTATTTCTTCTTTGTTGGCAGGGGCTATTTCTTCTTCGTTGGCGGCAGTTTTTTTCTTCGTGGGTGGTGGCTATTTCTTCTTTGTTGGCAGGGGCTATTTCTTCTTCGTTGGTAGCGGCTATTTCTTTATTGTTGGCAGCAATTTCTTCTTTATTGGTGATGGCTATTGCCTTTTCAATGATGACGGCTATTTTATGTATATTGTATACTATTTCTTCTTCGAAGGCGGCTATTTCTTCTTCAGTGGTGGCGGCTTTATCGTCTTGTTGCTAGGCAGCTATTTCATGCATGGAAACTGGGAATTGAAATGAAAAAAAAAAATTGTGGGTGAATAGGAATGTTAGTCCTAGTTCCCATCGATGCCCAACCTTATTTATAATATTCACTCATTTATCTCACCTTAGAGAATGTTTGCTGCTATAAAGCGGTGCAGATTAAAGAAAGTAGTTTTCCTATTTCCTGACATAAAAATCGTTACCCATGTCTAACTTTCACAAGGTGTGGGGAGGGGAAAGCTTTGTTACTAAAGTTAGTCACAATTAAACTCGCCATCTTTTGGGAACATCTAGATGAGACGTACAGTGAGTGTGTGTAAATGATGTTTGTGTCTACAAGCAAACACAAACATCCTCATTTCTAATGTAAACTTCATTAGTTCTCAAACTGGAGCAGTCACTTTTTTACATATGGACTTAAAAACAGACTTTGGCAAAGCCGAGGTCAACCACCATCTTCTGTTGTGTTGGGAACTGAACAGTTTTTGTTGGCCAACCAATAGTTTATTCCCGGACAAGAATTATAGATTGTTTATTTTGCTTCAAACATTTGCTGTATTTAGGCCAGTAGTCACTTTAGAAGGCATTTATTTTTTTCAATTCCATATAAGTAGGTTGTATATATTTTTCTGCTGTAGTCACCCACTTCATTTGGTTAACATGTTCAATAAATAGGTTCCTAATACAGATGCTGTTGTAACACGTGGCTTGGCATTGTCTTGCTGAAATAAGCAGGGGCGTCCATGATAACGTTGCTTGGATGGCAACATATGTTGCTCCAAAACCTGTATGTACCTTTCAGCATTAATGGTGCCTTCACAGATGTGTAAGTTACCCATGCCTTGGGCACTAATACACCCCCATACCATCACTGATGCTGGCTTTTGAACCTTGTGCCTCTAACAGGCCGGATGTTTTTTTCCGTCTTTGGCCCAGAGCAAACGTCGTCCACAGTTTCCCCCCTAAAAAAAGTCGGCTCCAGCACCCCCCGCGACTTCGAAAGGGACAAGCGGTAGAAAATGGATGGATGGATGGATGGATGGACTTGTCAGACCACAGAACAATTTTACACTTTGCATCAGTCCATTTTAGATGAGCTCGGGCCCAGCAAAGCCGGCGCCGTTTCTGGGTGTTGTTGATAAATGGCTTTCGCTTTGCATAGTAGAGTTTTAACTTGCACTTACAGATGTAGCGACCAACTGTAGTTATTGACAGTGGTTTTCTGAAGTGTTCCTGAGCCTGTGTGATGATATCCTTTACACACCGATGTCGCTTTTTGATGCAGTACCGCCTGAGGGATCGAAGGTCTGTAATCATCGCTTATGTGCAGTGATTTCTCCAGATTCTCTGAACCTTTTGATGATATTACAGACCGTAGATGGTGAAATCCCTAAATTCCTTGCAGTAGCTTGTTGAGAAATGTGGTTCTTAAACTGTTGGACAATTTGCTCTTGCATTTGTTCACAAAGTGGTGACCCTCGCCCCATCCTTGTTTGTGAATGACTGAGCATTTTATGGAAGCTGCTTTTATACTCAATCATGGCACCCACCTGTCCCCAATTAGCCTGCTCACCTGTGGGATGTTCCAAATAAGTGCATTGCTCAACTTTTTCAGTCTTTTTTGAAACATGTTGCAGACATCACATTCCAAATGAGATAATATTTGCAAAAAATTAAGTTTCTCAGTTCGAACGTTAAGTATATTGTCTTTGCAGTCTATTCAATTGAATATAGGTTGAAAAGGATTTGCAAATCATTGTATTCTGTTTTTATTTACCATTTACACAACGTGCCAACTTCACTGGTTTTGGGTTTTGTATTTCATTCATCATTTATATGTATTTTATATTGTTTTGTATAGTTATTCACAATAAAATGTGTTTTGTATTTGTATTTGTGGGGGGGCGTGGCCTGCAGGCCTGCCGTGGAGCAGGGTGTGTAAGGACCGGACTCGAAGCCAGCGGCAAGTGAGTGGATTGCCCAGCTGGGGCTGATTATCTAATCACCTGTCGCCCTTATTAGCAGCAGCCGGACCGAGACACGTGGTTGGAGTTGGAGCTAGAGCAGCAGGAGAGACTGAGACTGGAAAGTCGCAAGAACAGTGTGCTGTGTTGGCGCGTGTGCGCACAAATAAAATACTTTGTTACACCAGACTACCGGGCTCACGAGGAGGTCTATTACGGTCAGGAGGACCCACAAGGGGGAAACATCACAGTATTTGTCTGGAACAAATGGCTTTACATTGTTTCAAATTGGTTAAAAAAATACTGTACTAAAATGATTAAACATAATTGTGTATACATTTAACTAATTATACATTATCTGCTTTTTTGGTGAATTTTCTACCAGTCCTAGGAATCCACAATCCCTATGTGAGACAAGAACACACCCTTTTCCTTGTGTTCTAAATAGCGGAAAAACGGCTAGTAGGAGGCAGCTAACAATGCAAGTAATGGGGCTGCGATTTAGTCAGACCATAAAGCCCTCTAAAAAACATATCCATATCACACGTGCTGTATGTACAGTATGTAATGAAGTAACTGGCACATTCATAACTAGAATTTGCAATCCCGCTGGTTTTAGTTTATTTCGAACATGCATGCGTACAACATGATACATCGAATGTGTTGTTCATTTTACTTGCCTATAGTCCCTAATCAAACAACGTCTACCTGCACATCGCTTGTCCTCTCCGCATCCTGGGATCGCGCCAACAGTAACCATGCAGCCCTGTCAATGCTGCTCGCAGCTTCATATTGGATGTATTTTTTTTTAATGTTTAGTCTGTGTTTTGCCGCACCTTTACTTTCTGTTCCTGGTCTTGCCAGCACTTTTGTTACATAGGGGTGCGCAAAAAAAATCGATTCACGTCTGAAATTGCGATTCTAAATCAATTCATAATTTTTCAAACATAATTGTTTTAAGAATATTTTTTTTCCCATCTCCTTGCAACCGGAAGGAGCATTTCTAACCTGTAGCCTATTTTGAAAAAGTTCCATTATAGCTATGATACCAAATGACACATTTAAATATTCGGTTTGAATCAAGAATTGTGGTGTGTCGATTCTGAATGGAGTTGTCACCCCACAAATTCGGAATGGGATCAAATCATTAGGTGGCCAAATATTCTGTTGTAAAAACGCCTTCAACCTGCACATCGCTTACCCTCTCTGCACCCTGAGGTCGCGCCAACAGCAACCATGCATCACTGTGACAAGTGCAGAATTAATGGGACGATTTGTGCAAACTAAAATGCAGGAATGTTCATTTGTGCACAAAAGAGGGACACAAAAATCCCTGACACACTTTTGCAAGGGTCAAATTGGGAAATTTGGGAATTTTTTATCCTCCTTAGTGTCTTTGTGTCCAGTCTGCCACAGTTTGACCAGCAAGCCCTCCCTCCTACACGATAAGGCTTCTGGAAGAAAAAGCTCGGAGTAAAGTGTCAGCTTGTCGGCATGCGCCCGTCACGTCAAGGTCACTGGCTGCATTTTTTCCCACACTTCACTGCTGGCGCTGACATTTGGTGAAAGCATGTTTTGTTCCTGCAGCAGCACTTTGGGATGAGTTCATCCTGAAAGAAGAAGGAGTTGTGGCGTGGGGCAAAAGGGTGGTGGAGGGGCGGGGGGGGGTGGGGGGGGGGGGGGGTTGTGTGCAATGGGGGGGTCATGAGAAGCGGAGACATGTTGGATCTTTTCTGCTTTACAGAGCGATGGTGGTCAGACTCACCTCGTAAAATTGCTGCTTTATTGCCATGACAATGTTGGGAAAATGCAGCATGAGATTTCCTGACATGTTCTTCCCCTTAGTGGCTTGTTTTGAAGGCCGTGTCTGGAACTGCTCATTTCAGGGGCTTTTCCAAATAACGTTGCATTCGAAAACATCTTGAAACAAAAAAACTGTCGCCTTTGCTTTTTAAA
>NC_084569.2:27319958-27357458 GCF_033978685.3 Nerophis lumbriciformis
ACAACACTGCTGGCTGCGGTCGGACATTAGCCGAGACGACGGGTGGGGGACCGGTACTTTTTAGAGGCAGTATAGTACCGAATATGATTCATTAGTATCACGGTGCTATACTAATACCGGTATACCGTACAACCCTAGTGTGTATATATATATATATATATATATTGACAAGGTCATTTGACTATTATTAATTTGCCAACTAAAACCTTTTTGAGGGCGGAAGCTCACTCAAAAACGTATCATATCTTAAAAGAAATGTTTACTCATTTTTGTCATGACAGTATGCAAAGAAATAATACAATTTAAAAAAATGATAAATGGGTTATACTTGTATAGCCCTTTTCTACCTTCAAGGTACTCAAAGCGCTTTGACAGTATTTCCACATTCACCCATTCACACACACATTCACACACTGATGGCGGGAGCTGCCATGCAAGGCGCTAACCAGCAGCCATCAGGAGCAAGGGGTGAAGTGTCTTGCCCAAGGACACAACGGACGTGACTCGGATGGTAGAAGGTGGGGATTGAACCCCAGTAACCAGCAACCCTCCGATTGCTGGCACGGCCACTCTACCAACTTCGCCACGCCGTCCCTTATTAAAAAATATAAAATAAAATAAAATAGAAAATAAAAAATCAAAGACCATATACAGTGTGAGACACAGGTCGTCGGCCATTTTTGTTTTCATTTTTGGGCCTTTCACATTTTTCATAGTTTTTTGTGTAATTTAATTGTATTATTGTTTGTTTTGTCTTTAGAATGTGTCTCGGGCCACACATTGGACACCACTGCGCTAGAGTGACTATTGGCTATGGTCGGCCTTCAGTTGTATGTATATGTATGCGTATATGTGTGTGTGTATGTATGTATGTATATGTATATATATATATATATATATATATATATATATATATATATATATATATATATATTCCACACTAAATTCCCCCAGTTGATGGTTAAGAGAGACGTTGCTTGCTTATAGGAAGTTGCTCTTTGTGTTGCCCAATGTGTGTTTGTTGAATTGTACTTTTTGTGCTTGGACTGTTACTGCGTTGAATGTTCTTTCTAGTGAGATTCAAGATTGCTATAATATGTTCTAAAGGGGAGCTGCATTTCTTTTGGAATTTTACTTATCATTCAGTCCTTATGTAAAACAAGCACATATGTTTTTCTTTTTTTATGCATTCTAACTTTTATGCATTCTAACTTGTATACATGCAATCAAAAGTTTGTTTACAAACCCCGATTCCATATGAGTTGGGAAATTGTGTTAGATGTAAATATAAACGGAATACAATGATTTGCAAATCCTTTTCAACCCATATTCAATTGAATGCACTAAAGAGACAAGATATTTGATGTTCAAACTCATAAACTTTATTTTTTTTTTTTGCAAATAATAATTAACTTAGAATTTCATGGCTGCAACACGTGCCAAAGTAGTTAGAAAAGGGCATGTTTACCACTGTGTTACATGGCCTTTCCTTTTAACAACACTCAGTAAACGTTTGGGAACTGAGGAGACACATTATTTAAGCTTCTCAGGTGGAATTCTTTCCCATTCTTGCTTGATGTACAGCTTAAGTTGTTCAACAGTCCCCGTTGTGGTATTTTAGGCTTCATAATGCGCCACACATTTTCAATGGGAGACAGGTCTGGACTACAGGCAGGCCAGTCTAGTACCCGCACTCTTTTACTAGTTAGCCACACTGTTGTAACACGTGGCTTGGCATTGTCTTGCTGAAATAAGCAGGGGCGTCCATGGTAGCGTTGCTTGGATGGCAACATATGTTGCTCCAAAACCTGTATGTACCTTTCAGCATTAATGGTGCCTTCACAGATGTGTAAGTTACCCATGTCTTGGGCACTAATACACCCCCATACCATCACACATGCTGGCTTTTATAACAATCCGGATGGTTCTTTTCCTCTTTGGTCCGGAGGACACGACGTCCACAGTTTCCAAAAACAATTTGAAATGTGGACTCGTCAGACCACAGAACACTTTTCCACTTTGTATCAGTCCATCTGAGATGAGCTCAGGCCCAGTGAAGTCGACGCCGTTTCTGGGTGTAGTTGATAAACGGTTTTCGCCTTGCATTGGAGAGCTTTAACTTGCACTTACAGGTGTAGCGACCAACTGTAGTTACTGACAGTGGGTTTCTGAAGTGTTCCTGAGCCCATGTGGTGATATCCTTTACACACTGATGTCGCTTGTTGATGCAGTACAGCCTGAGGGATCGAAGGTCACGGGCTTAGCTGCTTACGTGCAGTGATTTCTCCAGCTTCTCTGAACCCTTTGATATTATGGACCCTAATCCCTAAATTCTTTGCAATAGCTGGTTGAGAAAGGTTTTTTTTAAACTGTTCACCAATTTGCTCACGCATTGTTGACAAAGTGGTGACCCTCGCCCCATCCTTGTTTGTGAATGACTGAGCATTTCATGGAATTTAGTTTTAGACTCAATCATGGCACCCACCTGTTCCCAATTTGCCTGTTCACCTGTGGGATGTTCCAAATAAGTGTTTGATGAGCATTCTTCAACTTTATCAGTATTTATTGCCACCTTTCCCAACTTCTTTGTCACGTGTTGCTGGCATCAAATTCTTAAGTTAATGATTATTTGCAAAAAAAAAAAAGTTTATCAGTTTGAACATCAAATATGTTGTCTTTGTCGCATATTCAACTGAATATGGGTTGAAAATGATTTGCAAATCATTGTATTCCGTTTATATTTACATCTAACACAATTTCCCAACTCATATGGAAACGGGGTTTGTACAATGAAGCCTATAGAGTGCTTAAAAAACATCCAAACACATCCAAGGTTTTATATACATGATGTAAGTATATATGTACTGTAGTAACATTTATAATAACATATAATATATACATGATGTAAGGATATATGTAATGTAGTAACATTTATAATAACATGTAATATATACATGATGTAAGTATATATGTAGTGTAGTAACATTTATAATATTAAATTTTTACATATTTTGATCATTTTCAGCATTTTTTATCATTTTCACATGGTTCGCTTTTTTCCCCCCGACAACATGGCCTCTGACAACAGCAGACTTCATGAGAGCCAACAAACATAACAAAATATCCCTTACTGTGCAATGTCTGCTGTCATTAAGATGCCGACTGCTCTGATGTTATTTTATACAACCAAGCGTCTTTTTGTGTTTTTCTCACCATTGCCGGGTCTAAATTAATTAATTAATTGTGCATCAAGCACTTTTTTGTGTTTTTGTATCACACAAAAAACAACTTAATTCTGACACTGTGCATCAAGATTTTAGTGGTGCTCATTTTTGCTGAACACAAAAATAAAACTATGCAGACGATGGGATGTTGTGGAACTTAAAGTAAAAACCAAAAATGTATCAAGTGGCGTCCAAAATTCCTACTTTTTTTTTTTTTTTTAAGTTACAATCGTGGTCAAAAGTTTACATACACTTGTAAAGAACATAATGTCATGGCTGTCTTGAGTTTCCAATAATTTCTGCAACGCTGATTTTTTTGTGATAGAGTGATTGGAGCACATACTTGTTTGTCACAAAAAACATTCATGAAGTTTGGTTCTTTTATGAATTTATTATGGGTCTACTGAAAATGTGACCAAATCTGCTAGGTCAAAAGTATACATACAGCAATGTTAATATTTGGTTACATGTCCCTTGGCAAGTTTCACTGCAATACAGCACTTTTGGGAGCCATCCACAAGCTTCTGGCAAGCTTCTGGTTGAATTTTTGACCACTCTTCTTGACAAAATTGGTGCAGTTCAGCTAAACATCACAAGGACAAAGATACATAACTGGAGAAAAAGTTATGTGATGTCAGATGAAACAAAAATTGAGCTGTTTGGCCACAATACCCAGCAATATGTTTGTTTTAATAAATTCATAAAAGAACCAAACTTCATGAATGTTTTTTGTGACCAACAAGTATGTGCTCCAATCACTCTATCACAGAAAAGTAAGAGTTGTAGAAATTATTGGAAACTCAAGACAGCCATGACATTATGTTCTTTACAAGTGTATGCAAACTTTTGACCATGACTGTATGCTATTCCATAGGGGCTGTGAGCAGGAAGCTTCCTTGTGAGCATTCCCAGAATCTAACCACAACTATTGTCTGCTCTCTGCAATGTTCTCATCAAAACAAGGGAAAGGGGGGAAAAAGGACACCAAATTAGACAAAACATTGCTATGTTGCTTTATTTTTAAACAAAATCGAATCATTTGAGTCGCCATCAAAAGAAGATGGGTGATGTAATGATTTTTTTTTTTTTTTTAATTAATGGCTTGCCTGTTCCTGTGGTTGCATGGTTCTGAATCACTAATCATTTTAAGATGTGTCTACCTCCTGACATTTTTCCCTGGCCATGTCATTTCCTGTGGCTGTTAAAAAAACAAAACAAGCGAGTGTGTGAAAGTTGGATCCTCGTTACAATAAGCAGGTCGTTGATAAAAGCAGGCTCCAGGTTTTTGTGCTTTTTATTGGCTCACACACACACACATCCAAACGCCTTGAAATGTTTGATTAGTCCGTGTGCGTGTTCAAACAAGCCGCCTTGTTGAACTTGATTTCAAACTGACTAAGTGCAGTTTGGTCGTATTGCGACAAATCAAATGGCGTGCATTAGTCTCATCTGAGACAAGAGACAAAGTGGCACAAACGTGTCACAATAAAAGTCCAGGTTAAATTATTTATGCCAAATTTTGAGGCCGAGTGAAAGTATAAGGAGTCTGTACCATTTTAGTACAAGGTTCAATGACTATATGGCCCTGTTTACACTGCACACCAAATCTGATCTTTTTTGTCCTCAAGTGACACAGATCGGATTTTGTTGCCGGTCTAAACGCTCCAAAGTGTCATGACGGGGTTTTCGCAGCATACTGCGAGGTTTGTTCTCCCGGGATGCAAACGGACTATTCCGGACAAGGCTTGCAGGTAGGAACATATTTATTAATCCATCTACAAAATAACAGGCAAAAACTCTCCAACTGTGGCATGAAATAAACTAGACTTACGTAGAGGGTTGCGTGACAATAGCGTGAAGCAAACAACTAGCATAAACTATAGCATAGCAAGAAACAAACAACTAACATAACTATGGCATGGAACAACTATGAAACTGTGGCATGAAATAAACTAGACTTACGTAGAGGGTTGCGTGACAATAGCGTGAAGCAAACAACTAGCATAAACTATAGCATAGCAAGAAACAAACTACTAACATAACTATGGCATGGAACAACTATGAAACTGTGGCATGAAACAACTAACATGCACTATGGCATAGAACAACATGAAACTGTGGCATGAAACAACTAACATGAACATAGAACAACATGAAACTGTGGCTTGAAACAACTAACATGAACTATGGCATAGAACAACATGAAACTGTGGCATGAAACAACTAACATGAACTATGGCATAGAACAACATGAAACTGTGGCATGAAACAACTAACATGAACTATGGCATAGAACAACATGAAACTGTGGCATGAAACAACTAACATGAACTATGGCATGGAACAACTATGAAACTGTGGCATGAAACAACTAACGTGAACTATGGCATAGAACAACATGAAACTGTGGCATGAAACCAATAACTAGCATAACTATAGAATCAGACCTGAAATGAGCCATGACGCCAGGCCGACTGACTGGCAAAGGCGGTTTAAATAGTCTCTTGTTTAGAGCCAGGTGAGCGTCCGAATACCAGCGGCAGGTTGCCACCATGGCAACCAAAACAAACAAGAGTGCACAAAAAACAGGAACTATTGGAGTTACACTAACAGAACATAACAAAAACATGATCCGGACCCCGGATCATGACACAAAGTGCTTAAAATCTGATCTTTTGGCATCAGATTCAGGCAGTAGTGTGCCGTCAGGGTCAGCAAAGCCTTCTCTGCTGGCCTAAAATAACCCGAAATCATGATCATAATTAAAGATAAAAGTCATTTTTAATTGACTTTCCCGAAATATCTAAAATTATTCATGTCATAATATGCTCCTTCAGTGCTGTTGATTTTAGGAGTTGTTATCCAATCAGAATTCAGCTAGCTTATGTTGTCATGCTGGACGAAATCTGCCCGGGGCTTTCAGAATCAACAATGTCTGTGCACTGTAAGTGAACGGGCACATACAGTTGATAGATGATTGCCATAGCCAATCAGATCACCAGTTGTTGTCAGTAAGCCTTCCTAGCTGGCCTCAACTTGAACGTGACATTTACGCGTCCTGTGATTGGATACTCACTTGTAGGGTTGTACGGTATACTGATATTAGTATAGTACCGCGATACTAATGAATCATATTCTGTACTATACCGCCTCTGAAAAGTACCGGTTCTAAATCACTAGTCTTCACCTCCATGGCGACAAATAAAGTAAGTTTCTTACAAGTATCATTATCACTGCAGGACGAGGAATAGCTAAACATGCTTCACTACACACCGTAGGAGGATACAATAGCTAACCGGCGTCAAAATGTAAACAAACGCCATGGGTGGATCTACACCTAACGTCCACTGTAATGATACCAAGTACAGTAGCGTATCTAGTCGATACTACTATGATTACGTAGATATTTTTTGGCATCACAACATCTTCTTTCGTTTTTTTTTTAAATGTATATTATGTTTCTAAACTTAGTAAATATGTCCCTGGACACATGAGGAGTTTGAATATGACCAAGACCAATGTATGATCCTGTAACTACTTGGTATCGGATTGCTACCCAAATGTGTGGTATCATCCAAAACTAATGTAAAGTATCAAACAACAGAAGAATAAGTGATTATTACATTTTAACAGAAGTGTAGATAGAACATGTTAAAAGAGAAAGTAAGCAGATATTAACAGTAAATGAACAAGTAGATTAATAATTCATTTTCTACCACTTGTCCTTAATAATGTTGACAAAATGATAGAATGATAAATGACACAATATGTTACTGCATACGTCAGCAGACTAATTAGGAGCCTTTGTTTGTTTACTTACTACTAAAAGACAAGTTGTCTTGTATGTTCACTATTTTATTTAAAGACAAACTTGCAATAATAAACATATGTTTAATGTACCCTAAGATTTTTTGTTAAAATAAAGTCAATAATGCAATTTTTTGTGGTCCCCTTTATTTAGAAAAGTACCGAAAAATACCGAAATGTATCCAAATAATTTTGGTACTGGTACCAAAATATTGGTATCGGGACAATTGGAAGTCCCAAGTGAATATCCAATCACAAGTTGCGAAAACAGGAAGTGGCACTGGAGCCATAAAAGCCACAGAAAGCCACAGAGAACTCACAGATACTCACTTTTTAACCCACATAGAAGGAGAACAAAACGTTGATTAGGTGGCAGATATATATTTGCAAGGCCATTTTTTAATATATTTTTTTCATTTTATTTTTATTGACATCCAGCATCAGACATTCCTATCCATTACATCATATTCACATACATCATATATCTGTTGTCTGCCCTAAATGTCAAAATATTTTGTGTTTATATCCCAACCATACCACACCCCCCCCCCCCCCCCCCCCCCCGGAAAAAAGAAACAGCAAAAAAACTAAGTAATATCTACAAATATATCAATTAAATAAACAAAAAAAGAAATAATAATACATTAATAATAATACTACTCAGAAATATAAACAGATACATATACTGTGTATATATATATATATATATATATATATATATATATATATATATATATATATATATATATATATATATATATATATATATATATATGTACATACAGTATATGTATCTGTTTATATTTTATTTCTGAGTATTATTATTATATATATAAATGGGGAATTGCCCGCCACTTCCACTCGAATCGACCGACTACGACACACTGATGTCGGTTTTTGATGCAGTACTGCCTGAGGGATCGAAGGTCACGGGCATTCAATGTTGGTTTTCGGCCTCGCCACTTACGTGCATTGATTTCTATTGATTGCAATAGCTTGTTGAGAAATGTTGTTCTCAAACTGTTCACAAACAATCCTTGTTTGTGAATGACTGGGATACCACCGGCTTATACGGCGTCGAATGGGTCCTATAAATTGTGAGTTCAAATATTGTATTTATTTTTTCATGTTTCATTTGTTTTATACAGTCCTTTTTAATTTTGACAGTAGCACATAAGATATGTTTTAATTGCTTAAACCGATAAATAGACTGTTTTGTACACTGTTGATGTGGTTCAATATCCTGTAGGGCGTAAATATGTTTTTGTATAGTATTTCTCCAGCAATAGTCATGTGGTGACATCAATGATGGTATTTTGAGAGGTAATCATTGGACACAGGACATCACTGAAGGCCTAGGTGGGAAACTCACAGACCGCCACTGGATTTAGGCCACATCTGGAGGTTTTGGAATCTGATCTTCTCAAATTTGACTTCAGTCTAAACGTAATGTGACCTGAATGTCATTTTTTTCGTCGTTTTTGGGCGAGCTACGTCACTCGTGTGCCACGGGAAGGGGATATTTCATCACAACATCCGGTTTAGTTTTTTACTGAAGACGACCACATTTTCGGCGCATCACTTGTCAATAGTGCACACATAATAGTCTATATGTAATATATGAATATGTATTTTGATTCCGAAGAAATAGGGATTGTTAAAAGACTGGAACTGACGTATTTGCTTACTTTAGTGAGTTGAAAAATCAGTCTAACGTAGATCCACACTGATGTCTGTGTGTCCTCTACTTAACAGACATTAAAAGATTACAACCCTCCCAAATATATAACACTGTACACATTAAATATATTACACTATATACAAAACCCAAAACCAGTGAAGTTGGCACGTTGTGTAAATGGTAAATAAAAACAGAATACAATGATTTGCAAATCCTTTTCAATTTATATTCAATTGAATAGACTGCAAAGGCAAGATATTTAATGTTCCAACTAAGAAACTTGTCTTAGGGGCATTTTTACCACTGTGTTACATGGCCTTACCTTTTAACAACACCTAGTAAACGTTTGGGAACTGAGGAGACCAATTTTTTAAGCTTTTCAGGTGGAATTCTTTCCCATTCTTGCTTGATGTACAGCTTAAGTTGTTCAACAGTCCGGGGTCTCCTTTGTGGTATTTTAGGCTTCATATTGCGCCACACATTTTCAATGGGGGACAGGTCTGGATTACGGGCAGGCCGGTCTAGTACCCGCACTCTTTTACTATGAAGCCACGCTGTTGTAACACGTGGCTTGGCATTGTCTTGCTGAAATAAGCAGGGGCGTCCATGATAACGTTGCTTGGATGGCAACATATGTTGCTCCAAAACCTGTATGTACCTTTCAGCATTAATGGTGCCTTAACAGATGTGTACGTTCCCCATGCCTTGGGCACTAATACACCCCCATACCATCACAGATGCTGGCTTTTCAACTTTGCGCCTTGAACAGTGTGGATGGTTCTTTTCCTCTTTGTTCCGGAGGACACGACGTCCACAAATTCCAAAAACAATTTGAAATGTGGACTCGTCAGACCACAGAACACTTTCCCACTTTGCATCAGTCCATCTTAAATGAGCTCGGGCCCAGCAAAGCTGGCGGGGTTTCTGGGTGTTGTTGATAAATGGCTTTCGCTTTGCAAAGTAGAGTTTTAACTTGCACTTACAGATGTAGCGACCAACTGTAGTTACTGTCAGTGGTTTTCTGAAGCGTTCCTGAGCCCATGTGGTGATATCCTTTACACACTGATGTCGCTTTTTGATGCAGTACCGCCTTAGGGATCGAAGGTCCGTAACATCATCGCTTACGTGCAGTGATTTCTCCAGATTCTCTGAACCTTTTGATGATATTACGGACTGTAGATGGTGAAATCCCTAAATTCCTTGATATAGCTCGTTGAGAAATGTTGTTTTTAAACTGTTGGACAATTTGCTCACGCATTTGTTCACAAAGTGGTGACCCTTGCCCCATCCTTGTTTGTGAATGACCGAGCATTTCATGGAAGCTACTTTTATACCCAATCATGGCACCCACCTGATCCCAATTAGCCTGTTCACCTGTGGGATGTTCCAAATAAGTGTTTGATGAGCATTCCTCAACTTTCTCACTATTTTTTGCCACTTGTGCCAGCTTTTTTGAAACATGTTGCAGGCATCATTTTTTACCCAATCCCGACCTTTCAGCTATCCACACCCATTGCTCTTCCGATTTATCGAACGCAAAACATGTTTTCCTTTTCCCCAAATGTAGGGTTTTCCCGCAATTCGAAGGAACTTTCTCCCCAAATGCTCACATTTTTTGTGTAAATTCTCGGTTTTCCCGAAAATCCAGGATTTCCAAAATACCCATTCTCAATTCAAACTGTTACTACGTCAACATTTTTCAACCGATACCAACAATTCCAACACCAACCCATTCATATCATCTAAGACAAATGTGCTAGTATCAATATTTTTTTAAATCCCAGTTTTCCCAAAATGTCCCAAATTTCCAGGAAATTCCCATTCAAAAAAATGGACATATTTAGTTCTACAATGCCCAAAATTCTCAAAATGTTGCGCCTTTCTTTTTTATACCCAATTCTGACCTTTCAACCACTCTTTCGATATATCGAATGCAATACATGTTTTCCCTTTCCCCAAATTCTCGGTTTTCCCAGGATTTCCCTGAATTTTCTCCCCCTTGACAATGAATGGGCATTATACAATCTACTGCACATCCCACATTACTCATCCAATTTGAGTCGTTTCAACATTTACACACTCCACTCACCCTGGACATCTAAGCCAGCATGTTTCCATGTTCCAAAAATTCCCTGATTACCCGGAATGACCCGGAATTTCCCCTTATTAAAAATAAATGGACAAAATACAACCCTTTCCATATCCAACATTTCCCAACCGATTCGAAGCGTTCCAATATCCACACACACACCACTCACCCTGGACATTCAAGCATGTCAGTTCCACTTACGTGATAAAATTCATAAAATTGTCCATCCATCCATCCATCCATTTTCTATTCTTAAAATTGTATCACTGTTAAAAATGTGTGCCACTAGTTCAACACACACACAGATTGGCGAGCATAATAACATGAATGCCAGTAGTGCACGCAAAAATGTCATTTAGATAAGGCGTCCTGCACCACTCTCCAGTCTTAGTAGATCACACTCAAATATTAAACACAATTTTATGGCGTACACACGCAGTTTGGTGTGTGGTATCTGGATCTTAGTAGATCCGACCTTATAGTCTTTTCTGGAGTAAGACATCTTAAGTTTTGTGTTTTTTATGTCAAATGGTAAATATTAAACGGAAAATATAATATATATATATATATATATATATATATATATATATATATATATATATATATATATATATATATATATATTTTTAGCATTTTACACAATGTGGCTTTATAGCAAAACTTTTTTTACCCTTTAAAAAGCCTGAAGGTAAAGCTCCAGTTGAGATCGTTACTAGCGCGCTAACTTGTTTGACACGGTTATTAAACTTGATGCCATCAAGAAATTCCAGTTGGGGTTGGTCGTCACACACGCTCATATTTTTTTTATTTTTTTATGATCTAACCTTTATTTAAGCAGGAAAAATTCCGTCGAGATTAAAAATATAGTTTTCAGGGGAGTCCTGGCAAATTTCAAACAATACATTAACATGAGTAAATATATTACTACATATCACATTTACAGTAGGCTGTCTTAAATTTACAGTAGGCTGTCTTAAAGTCGTGTTTCCTGTTTATCTATCCATTTAAAAAAACAAAACAACTTTTCCCCTCACTAGACTGGCGGGTGAACTGGAGCCTATCCCAGCTGCCTGCAGGCGAGAGGCGGGGCACATCTTAATCTGGTCGCTAGCCAATCGCCGTATTTCCTATTTGTTAATTATTTTGTGCTAAGATGCACTAAGTTATGCATTTGTCAATTAGTGATGGGTACCGTTCACATTTGAACCGATACGGTACCAATTCCCGGCACCTGGGACTGGGTACTCAACGGTACCAATTTTCGGTACTTTTGTGTGATAAAGAAATCTTGTTTTTCACAATAAAATCTTGTATTTTTTTATTGCAACATTTAGAAATATGGTGATTTTGAGAATTGTTGTCCAGTTGTATGATATTAAATTGCAATTCGTGTTTCAAGTCCACCAGTAAATTGAAGGACACTGCAGTGAACTCGCCCAAAAGTTGGCACCATAGCCCAAACATAACACCTTTGTTACGTCTTCGACGCATGGTTGTGGTTGTCGTGTTCCTTCCAAGGCAGGAGACAAGCAGGAGCGGAGTGCAGGTAAGATTTTAAGTATATTTAATAAATAAAAGGCAGGACAAAAATACAAAACTGAGGACGCTAGCAAGCGTGGAGCTAAATAAAAACCAAAATGTCACCAAGGGTGAAAAAAACGGGGTTCTGTTCGGCAGAATAATATAAAGAGCGTGGAGCAAAAACAGAAGGACGTAAATGTTGCCTATTGCAAACATTGACCCAGCACTTACTGCTGGGTGACAGGAAACTATAAAGGGGAGTGATTAGCCAAAACACCTGGTGGAAACACTAATTGCAAAACTAAGACAGGTGAGGAGAATCAGTGCCCATGGAAACCAAGAATAAACAGGGAAAGAGGGTGCAACCAGGAAACAGACTAAAACCAGAAACATAACCAACATAAATCATGCCATGATCCGGGTAACAATCATGACAACCTTCTCATTTTATTTGCTTGTTTTTGTTTTTTGACTAACTTTTTTTTACGGCCTTTAGCGACGGTGCGGCTAATGTAGAGAATATTGTAGAGAATCCAATAATATTGGAGAAATAATTTGCAAAGCGAGAAAGAGCCATCAATCTGTCAATCCTTTCCGTGTCCGGGCCAGGTAAGGTTCAAATAATAATATTTGAAGCCGCAGGGTTCAAAGTGTAGGACTAAAGTAATCTGGAATTTACGGTACAAGTGGGAAAATGAGACCGGTTTTAATTTCAAGCCAACAACTTAAAGCAGCACTTTATTGTAGGAGTGATTATTGAAAGATGTCTTGATGACAAGCAATTCACACTAGAGTGAAAACTGTGACAACAGACCCCGTTCTCGGCCACCCCAGGTCTAGACACGGGAAGTGGAAGTCCACTGGGAACACACTGAGCCTACAATTAGGTGCAACTCCCTGGCTGGGACGTGAAATTATGCCAGCATTTTGACCGTAAACACTAACCAGGAGTAGTTTGTCACCGGTCCAACCCTGGGGGACCGAACCCAACTTGATTTTTGGTTCAATTTGCAGTTCCCGGGGAGCCAAAACCAACCTGCCGTGTTCCCTCTCCAGCGCCAAGTCATCATGCTGTCGTGCATGTTCCTGCTGTTTGTTTGGATGAGCTGTCCAAAGGCATGCAAAGGTCATTTGTTTGAACCTCAGTCATGATTAGTCCGGGAAATTCTTAGTTTTTCCGCCTGATGCTCATTGGACAGGGCGCCAGTGTCCTCGTCTTGCATCAATTCCATCAAATTATCTCCTAATCCTTTCCTCGCATGTTTTATTTTTTCCCCACCGGTCGCCCCTGATAACCAAACAAATAATTACAGGCTAAGAATGAGGTTTCCACATCAGCGTTTTTGTTCAAAAGGGTTCTTTTTGGGTTAAAAACCTACAGAGAAAGATGCTGAACGTGATCCATAACAGCCGGGTGTGGAGTTTTTGGAAAAGCTGCAGCTGTGAAGATGTGATGAAAGTATGGTGGGCGGCAAAGGAGTAAAGCAGCCCGCTCCATTAATAGGGATGACGTGCAGGGGTCATTGGTCGTGGTTCTCCCAAGACTTTGTCGCTTTTTTGTCTGCTGTGAACTCTTTGTCCGTGTGCTGCTCCATAAGATTTGCGACAAGGACCATATATCAAGTCCAAAATGTTTCCAGACAGCAAAGATCAAAGGATGCAGGGGCCGTTTTGGGCAGTAAATCTGGTACTGACAGGCTGCAGATGTAAACAAGTCAATAATTACACTGCACACCAGATCAGATTATTTTGTCTTCAAGTGACACAGATCTGATTTTTTTTGCCGGTCTAAACGCTCCAAAGTGCTATAAATCTGATCTTTTGCCATCAGATTGAGGCCACATCAGGAGGTAGTCCTGAATCAGATTGGAATCTGATCTTTTCAACTGTGACTTCAGTCTAAACGACAATGTGACACAATGTTGAGCCACAAGCGGGAAAATAGCGAGCAGAAATGCACAAAGAAAAGGAGACGTTATGAAAATCCGGTGTCCAAAGCCATGGCAAATTGTTCCCGACCAGAAGACCGCTTTATCAATTGCCTTGAGGACAGAAGGACAAAGAGGACACTTGCGTGTTTATATTACAGTTAAGGGCATTAACAACATAAAATGTAGATTTTTAGGGTAACTGCTTCAGTATGATAGAATAAAAGCTCAGCCAAAAAGAAAAGAGGGTAAGCAGGAAGTCCAGAGTAACACTAATATCGGAGACTTTCACACCGTCAAGAGGCCTCTTCTCAAACCAATCACACCCTTCAGCCTTCACATCCGGTCTAACTACCGTAACAACATAAAAAAAATTGTCTGACATTACAATAATGCTTTGTCAAAGATGTTTTTAATGTAATCTGATTATTTTTTCTGGCAAATTGAAATAAAGTTTGTTTTATTCTATAAGCTGCTCTGATTTGATAGTCCTTAATTACATAATGTTTAGCAGGCTTTATTAAACTTTATTAATAAATAGAGAAGATTAAAACATTGTCATGCAGCAATATGAATACCATTCACTTGTACAACATGTAATGTACAGAATATCAGAAGCATTTATTCAGGTAGAAATATCACAGATTACATTAACAAACATATTTGGCAATCCAAGCATGATCGTAACAATTCACATTTTGTGATGTTAATGCGTGAAAATGCTATCTAAACATGGAAGTGTAGCTCCTCTCCTATGAATGCAAGTGCTCCTACAGCAGGAATAAGAATTCAGCATTACTACAAAATACAAAATCTGGCAAGACACCAGCGCACTGCAGGTACATTTTCATATTGTCATTAAAAGTGTGTTTATGTCCTTTTTGTGTTGAGCTGTTTAAAAAATATATATCGTTTAAAACGTGATTAAAGCAAGATTGAAAGTTATCTGTCTAGGGCAGCAGTCTGCAACCCGCGGCTCCGGAGCCGCATGCGGCTCTTTGATCACTCTGATGCGGCTCAGCTGCATACTTGCCGACCCCCCCGATTTTTCTGGGAGGTTTCCGGATTTCAGTGCCCCTCCCGAAAATCTCCCGGGGCAACCATTCTCCCTATTTTCACCCGGACAACAAAATTAATGGCGTGCCGTGATGGCACTGCCTTTGGCGTCCTCTACAACCTGTCGACGCGTCCGTTTTTTCACCATACAAACAGCGTGCCGGCCCAGTAACATGTTGTATGCGGCTTCTGCATACACACAAAAGTGACTGCAAGACATACTTGATCAACAGGCATACAAGTCACACTGAGGGTGGCCGTATAAACAACTTTAACACTGTTACAAATATGCGCCACACTGTGAACCAACACCAAACAAGAATGACAAACACATTTCGGGAGAACATCCGTACCGTAACACAACATAAACACAACAGAACAAATACGCAGAATCCCTTGCATCCCTAACTCTTCCGGGTTACAATATACACCCCTTTTACCACCAAACCCTGCCCACCTCAACCGACGCACAGAAGGGGGGTTTGGTGGTAGCGGGGGTGTATAATGTAGCCCGGAAGAGTTAGGGATGCATGGGATTCTGGGTATTTGTTCTGTTGTGTTTATGTTGTGTTACGGTGCGGATGTTCTCCCGAAATGTGTTTGTCATTCTTGTTTGGTGTGGGTTCACAGTGTGGTGCATATTAGTAAGAGTGTTAAAGTTGTTTAAACTAGCACCCTCAGTGTGACCTGTATGGCTGTTGAACAAGTATGCCTTGCAGTCACTCATGTGTGTCTGCAGAAGCCGCATACAACATGTGACTGGCCTGGCAAGCTGTTTGTACAGGTTGTAGAGGGCGCTAAAGGCAGTGACATCATAGCACGTCCTTATTATTGTTGTTTGGGTGAAAATCAGCAGACATTCGAGAGAATAGTTGCTCTGAAATTCGGGAGTCTCCCGGTAAAATTGGGAGGGTTGGCAAGTGTGATGCTGTCAAGCGGCATTCATATAAAACTTGCGGGCCGCACTATCATTACATTTTCATATTAAGGTGCGGGCCGCATGTCTGAGACCCCTGGTTTATACATAGCACAAAGCAAAAAAAAACTTTGTATGCAGTGTTATTTCATTTTAAATTTCAAAAGAGTTTTGTGGCTCCCATTGTTTTTTTTATTTTGTGAAACAGGTCAAAATGGCTCTTTGAGTGGTAAAAGTTGCCGACCCCTGGTCTAGGGTATAGTTAATAATGACAAATTATATCTATCCGCGATTAATCCCGATTAAATATTTTAATCATTTGACATCCCTAGTTAGTAGTCATTAACACTATCATGAACATGTGGTTTATAATTATTGGTTTCATATTTTGTCCAGGCCTGACTCTTTTCAAAGGTCCCCAAAAAAGGTAGGAGAGCATCACGACACCAAATCAGTTCTGTCGGTATACTAATCTCTTAAAGGCTTTCATGGTGAATTCATCAAGATGCTTTATTCAGATTACTCATAATCTTGCCAATCCGGCGGACTCACAGGCTTTGCTGGTTTATACGCTAAAGATCCTCATTGGCGTATACGAAAAGTATAGTAGCAGTTTTGTTCTCACATAATCTCATATTTGCAAGGATATGTGAATTAGGACCTTTGATCCTAGCCATACGATCGTGTAAATCTCTGCGGTGAAACATTCTTGGAGCTTTGCAAACTTCCTGAGGGAAACGATGGCAGAGAGGGAGTGTGAGAGTTTGTTGGTTTTCACATCACTCCTTTGTGTTTTTTGGGGGAAAACAAGTCCCCAAAACCATTTCCTGTATTTTAGCTTACGTTACACATTTGAATATTACTTTTTTTACTTGTAAAGTGCAGAATGATGTAGAAATTATGTAAAACCCACAATAATAATAGCATTAGTCACCAGAATATGCAATTCCGGCAATATGTATCTAATATGTGCACAAAGTGCGTAAACTTGCAATCCGCCGATATGCGTAAACCCAAACTGAAATTCTTGAATGTCCAGGGTGTGGAGTGTGTGGATGTTGGAACGGTTCAAATCAGTTGAGAAATGTGGGATATGTAGAAGTTTATATATTGCCCATTCATTTTAAATTTATGTATGTATGTATGTGTGTATGTGTATATGTATGCATGTATGTGTGTATGTGTATATGTGTGTATGTGTATATGTATGCATGTCTGTGTATTTTTTAATTCATTCAAGTACCAATGATTGTCACACACACACTAGGTGTGGTGAAATTTGTCCTCTGCATTTGACCCATCCCCTTGTTCACCCCCTGGGAGGTGAGGGGAGCAGTGGGCAGCAGCGGTGCCGCGCCCGGGAATCATTTTTGGTGATTTAACCCCCAATTCTAACCCTTGATGCTGAGTGCCAAGCAGGGAGGTAAAAGGTCCCATTTTTATATGTATGCATATATATGTGTACGTGTATATGTATGCATGTATGTGTGTACGTGTATATGTATGCATGTATGTGTGTAAGTGCATATGTATGCATGTATGTGTGTAAGTGTGTATATATACAGTATATATGCATGAATGTGTATGTGTATATGTATGCATGTATGTGTATGTGTATGTGTATATATATATGCATGTATGTGTGTATATGTTTGCATGTATTGGTGTATGTGTGTACATGCAGTGTACACACATTCATTTATTTGTGGCGGCCCGCCACGAAAGAATTACGTCCGCCACAAATGGATTTTTCGGCTTTTGACTCGCTCGACCGCTCATAAAAGCAATGGGACTCTGTCTGTGAATGTACCTTGTAGTTACAACTCCGGTGCAGTAGGTGGCGGTAGCGTACTATGCATTGTAACTCCGCCAATAGCACTTAATTCACCTGGTGGGCCAGAAGAAGAAGAAGAAGAAGACGGAGTAAAAGAATGGACCGACCGGATCAAAATACGAGGGTAATATAGGTTGTAGGTAGATAAATTATAGCTGCATCGCTCGCGGCTCGTCATATATTTAACGTTAATCCGCGATTTCACCGAGCGTTTCACTGGCGGTGAGCAGCCTGACGCTGCTTCATTAACACCGCCGCTGTTTGACTCGTGGGCGGGGGCAGACGCACGTAGTAACAGTCACGTGTTGCCATACCGACGAGCTAACGTGTCCAGGTTATAACACTGTTGTCAATAAACACACGTGGAGACGGTGCTTCAGATACTACATTAATAATTAAGCTAAATTGTCCACTGTCCACTGCAGCACGTGAATGCAATGAAAAGAATAAAATCTGAGCCAACCAGCTGTTAAAATGTTGTCCAGGTTAATGTTTTGGCCATTAAAGGCCCTTCATTTCAAGATTTCAACTGTGATCGGGCTTTAAACAGGTGGCTGACCTGTTCAGATGGGTGTAACTCAGGGGTGCTCACACTTTTTCTGCAGGCGAGCTACTTTTCAATTGATCAAGTCGTGGGGCTCTACCTCATTCATATATATAATTTTTATTTACTTATTTATGAAATATATGTTTTTGTTAACAAGTTAAAGGTGTTTAATGATAATGCAAGCATGTTTAACACATATAGTTAATATTGTTAATAAATTAAAGGTGTTTAATGATAATACAAGTATGTTTAATACATATAGTTAATATTGTTAACAAGTTAAAGGTGTTTAATGACAATACAAGCATGTTTAACACATATAGTTAATATTGTTAACAAGTTAAAGGTGTTTAAAGATAATACAAGCATGTTTAACACATATAGTTAATATTGTTAACAAGTTAAAGGTGTTTAAAGATAATACAAGCATGTTTAACACATTTTCGAATGGAGGAGAAAAAAAGTCCTCCTTTCTGTCCAATACCACATGAAAGTGGTTGGTATTTGGCATCTTATTTGTCCAGCTTCTGTACTCCTTTGTATACACTTTACAAGAAATACATTGTCGGCAAACTCCGTAGCTTGCTAGCTTGTGCACGCCAGCTTTCTGAGACTCTTATTTTGTTAGCGCAACTGTGCAGTTGGTCTTTGGAGTTTTGACGACAGGTACGGCGCCAGAGTCTGTTGAAATAAAGTGTTTCTCGCCTTCCTATCGGTAATTTTAATGAGCTAAATATGTACATAAAGTGTTGTATTCCAACTCCGCATTCTTCTTGGTCATCGCCGCTGCCGCCGTCACCCCCCGCCCCCCGACCACACCACCACAAATAGATGCCTGTCCTGTGGGAAACACTGACATGTATGTGTGTATATGTATGCATGTATGTGTGTATGCGTATATGTATGCATGTATGTGTGTACGTGTATATGTATGCATGTATGTGTATATGGATGCATGTATGTGTGTATGCGTATATGTATGTATGCATGTATGTGTGTACGTGTATATGTATGCATGTATGTGTGTAAGTGTATATGTATGCATGTATGTGTATATGTTTGCATGTATGTGTATGTGTATATGTATGCATGTATGTGTGTATATGTATGCATGTATGTATATGTGTATATACATGCATGTATGTGTATGTGTATATACATGCATGTATGTATATATGTGTGTATCTGTATATGTATGCATGTATGTGTGTACGTGTATATGTATGCATGTATGTGTGTACGCGTATATGTATGAATGTATGTGTGTAAGTGTATATGTATGAATGTATGTGTGTAAGTGTATATGTATGCATGTATGTGTGTAAGTGTATATGTATGCATGTATGTGTGTTAGTGTATATGTATGCATGAATGTGTATGTGTATATGTATGCATGTATGTGTGTAAGTGTATATGTATGTGTATATGTATGCATGTATGTGTGTATGTGTATATGTGTGTATATGTTTGCATGTATGTGTGTACATGTATGCATGTATGTGTATATGCTTGCATGTATATGTATACATGTATGTATGTATGTATGTATATGTATGTATGTATGTATATGTATGTATGTATATATATGTACCCAACCATGCAAATTTTGCATTTCCTTTGGAAATCGAGGTCCCAGAGTCTGGAGGAAGACAGGAGAGGCACAGGATCCACGTTGCCTGAAGTCTAGTGTAAAGTTTCCACCATCAGTGATGGTTTGGGGCGCCATGTCATCTGCTGGTGTCGGTCCACTCTGTTTCCTGAGATCCAGGGTCAACGCAGCCGTCTACCAGCAAGTTTTAGAGCACTTCATGCTTCCTGCTGCTGACCTGCTCTATGGAGATGGAGATTTCAAGTTCCAACAGGACTTGGCGCCTGCACACAGCGCAAAATCTACCCGTGCCTGGTTTACGGACCATGGTATTTCTGTTCTAAATTGGCCCGCCAACTCCCCTGACCTTAGCCCCATAGAAAATCTGTGGGGTATTGTGAAAAGGAAGATGCAGAATGCCAGACCCAAAAACGCAGAAGAGTTGAAGGCCACTATCAGAGCAACCTGGGCTCTCATAACACCTGAGCAGTGCCAGAAACTCATCGACTCCATGCCACGCCGCATTAACGCAGTAATTGAGGCAAAAGGAGCTCCAACCAAGTATTGAGTATTGTACATGCTCATATTTTTCATTTTCATACTTTTCAGTTGGCCAACATTTCTAAAAATCCCTTTTTTGTATTAGCCTTAAGTAATATTCTAATTTTGTGACACACGGAATTTTGGATTTTCATTTGTTGCCACTTCAAATCATCAAAATTAAATGAAATAAACATTTGAATGCATCAGTCTGTGTGCAATGAATAAATATAATGTACAAGTTACACCTTTTGAATGCAATTACTGAAATAAATCAAGTTTTTCAAAATATTCTAATTTACTGGCTTTTACCTGTATGTATGTATATATGTATATATGTGTGTGTGTGTGTGTGTGTGTGTGTGTGTGTGTGTGTGTGTGTGTGTGTGTGTGTGTGTGTGTGTGTGTGTGTGTGTGTGTGTGAATGTGTATGTATATGTGTGTGTATATATATATAGATATGTATATATACACATATACATATATATATATATATATATATATATATATATATATATATATATATATATATATATATATATAAATATATATATGCATGTATGTGTGTATATATGTATATATTTATTTTCTTGACAGTATATGCTACATTCTTGTTATAACACATGTTCAATTCTTTTCACTACCTCATGAGAAAATGGTAGCACGTCAAACGAGGGAAGGGAACACACCGTCAGTAACGGCTGACACATGCAGAGAGGGTCGGGTTGAATAAGCTCTGTGTCTGCCTACTCCTTTTCGGACATGTTGAATTGAGCAGACGTAAACATGTGACGTTCCTCCATGTAAGTTGTCTGAAACTAATCATAATAATATATTGGAAGCAAACACAACAAGGAAGATGTTTTTGTTTAAACCGTACACCAAAGTTTAATACTTCTATTAGGCAGCAGTGAGGAAATCAAAAGATCTGATACAGTCTCTCTCTCACACACACACACACACACACACACACACACACACACACACACACACACACACACACACACACACACACACACACACACACACACACACACACACACACACACACTGAGACTTGCCCGCTGGCACTTGGTGGTGTGCAGACTATGACAGCACCAGCTGGGCATCAGTGGGTGAGAAGCAGGCCGATGCAGAAACACAAAGACACCATTTGTGTTACTTGTTTGTTTTTGTGCAATTTTAAAGGACATATTTGTTGAATGTCAACATTGTAAATGCTTCACTTTGGGCCCAAACTGCATAAATATCATAGTTTGTAAGGTACAGTAGTTTTTATATTCATGCTAAAATCTCATCTCACCCACTGGGGTCATCTTCAGGGTGGAGTAGGTGTGTTATTTCTGCATGCCACAAAACATCACACTTCGTGCCTTTCTCACAATGCTGCGCTGCTGGTGAACTTTCATTTTTGAAGGAAACCCGCTATTTCTAGGTGACGTGTAACTAATTACTTGTTAGTCAACAAACAAATTAAGCTCTAACTGGCAACGATTGCACTAATACAGCCTTTTTTGTTGTTGTTTTTTTTAACCGTAGGTTAAATTGTTGAATTGTTGAAAAATATCTGTTCCTCAGCTGGGGTCCGTATGGGTCGCATACTTAGGAGACTCGAAATTGCAGGGTTTTTTTTTTTTGCCGTAATGGAGGTGATTATTACTACTCTCTATTTTATGCTGCTGCTGTCACATATACTGTAATATTGTACATGGTAATTGTTATATATTGTATATATGTTATAGACATATTATAATATATCTGTATATATAATACACGGTACACATATTATGTATATATTCGTATATATGTTATATTTTATATCGTTATATTTAGTCTAATTATACCTGCATTGTCCTTTCCATCCTTACACTTTCCATCATTGTAACTGAGCTACTGTGTTGAACAATTTCCCTTGTGGATCATTAAAGTTTGTTTAAGTCTAACTTATAGGAGCGGCTCCACACTGTGTATGGAGACACATACAGTTGTGGTCAAAAGTTAACATACATTTGTAAAGAACATAATGTCATGGCTGTCTTGAGTTTCCAGTAATTTCTACAACGCTTATTTTTTTGTGATAGAGTGATTGGAGCACATACTTGTTGGTCACAAAAAACATTCATGAAGTTTGGTTCTTTTATGAATTTATTATGGGTCTACCAAAAATGTGAGCAAATCTGCTGGGTCAAAAGTATACATACAGCAATGTTAATATTTGGTTACATGTCCCTTGGCAAGTTTCACTGCAATAAGGCGCTTTTGGTAGCCATCCACAAGCAAAATTGGTGCAGTTCAGCTAAATTTGTTGGTTTTCTGACATGAACTTGTTTCTTCAGCATTGTCCACACGTTTAAGTCAGGACTTTGGGAAGGCCATTCTAAAACCTTTATTCTAGCCTTTACCACTTTTGTCCCATAAACCAGTTCCATTGGCAGCAAAACAGGCTCAGAGCATAATACTACCACCACCATGCTTGAAGGTGGGAATGGTGTTCCTGGGATTAAAGGCCTCATCTTTTCTCCTCCAAACATATTGCTGGGTATTGTGGCCAAACAGCTACATTTTTTGTTTCATCTGACATTACATGGACAAATATAAGACCTTCTGGAGGAAAGTTCTGTGGTCAGATGAAACAAAAATTTTGACTAGCTTGTCAGCCGGGTACTAAAATTAAATTGTGTCAGTCAGATGAGATCGATGTTTGTAGTCGGTATTAAAAGGCATAAATCGGCACTCCTAATCACTGGTTTAATAAATTATTACCAATTTAGGATGAACGAGATAGGGTTTTTTTTGCAAATAATTTTGTATTTATTTTCTGATTTACGAATACACAAAATTAATAAAGAAAAAAAAAAATTTTGAATTTGAGAGGCTTTCATTGCTAAATAGTGAGGATGGCGGGATCTGTGGACTGGAGTCATTGCACGTTCATAGGATTTTCAATTTTATACATGTATTTACAACACAACAGACCACAAATGCTCAGTGTCTACACAATTCAAACAAATTATAATCTCCAATGCAAGATCATCTGGAAAAAACAACTGTAATATGCAGAGAAAATTGACAAAACAAAACACACTGTGCGTGTCCGAAAAAGGAGCAGGAAGAAGCAGAAGCTTGTAATGCTCTGCCCCATCGCTCCGATATAATAAACTTAATCAACAATACAATACATAATGACCTTATATAGCAATAATTAGTAAATAATTACACATACATATACTATAGAAATTGCATTCATGAACGTTCACAATTATAAACCCACCCATTTCATCAAATATACAAAGTGTAGTTTATATATATAAATTACACCATTAAGATATTTAGTTTCCTCCTCCTTGTTGTAGCTATCAAAACAATGTTTTTTTAATTGAATCATGTTTTTATTTTTAAATAGTACTTTTTTGTGCAATTTTGATAATTAAAAAAAAAAAATTGCAAAAAAAACAAAAACTGCTCAATAAATGTATCTGAAATGCACTTTGGAAATATAATAATAAATCAAAGTGTGTCGCAACTTAATGACTGAGCCTATTTTCCATCGATATCAGGATGCTGTCCAGCAGCAGCCATGACAGCAGCGTTGTTGTTGTTGTTATTACTCAGTAAACATGCTAGACCGCAAGCTCACTATTTGGCAGCCCAGGGACTTGAACACACACAGACTGGTGGGTCAGGAAAAAGCCACCAGAATTACAGACTGGAGCTCATTAAACGAGCGTCTGCTTCGACGAGGCACGTGCGGTGAAGTGTGGACTGTGCGATTGTTCGCTGTTTTGAGTAATGACAGGGACTTGTCTTGACGAACAGCTGTGGAAGTGGGTAGCAAAATATCATAATCTGTTCTGTCTGGAACGCAATCTAAGCATGTAAAGAAATCTCTGGCAAACAAACTGTCTGCAATCTCAAAACTTGAAATATCAATAAAGCAGCTTACCATAAATTCCGGACTATAACCTGCTACTTTTTTTCTGTGCTTTGAACTCTGCGGCTTATAAAAAAGTAAGGCTAATTTATGGATTTTTCTTCGCTAAGTGTTATAATGCAAAAAGTTTTCAGAAATCACATACAAAGACACTTAAAGGCCTACTGAAATGCGATTTTCTTATTCAAACGGGGATAGCAGGTCCATTCTATGTGTCATACTTAAACATTTCGCGATATTGCCATATTTTTGCTGAAAGGATTTAGTGGAGAACATCGACGATAAAGTTTACAACTTTTGGTCGCTGATAAAAAAGCCTTGCCTGTACCGGAAGTAGCAGACGATATGCGCGTGACGTCACAGGTTGTGGAGCTCCTCACATCTGCACATTGTTTACAAACATGGCCACCAGCAGCGAGAGCGATTCGGACCGAGAAAGCGACGATTTCCCCATTAATTTGAGTGAGGATGAAAGATTTGTGGATGAGGAAAGTGACAGTGAAGGACTAAAGGGGAGTGGGAGCGATTCAGATAGGGAAGATGCTGTGAGAGGCGGGTGGGACCTGATATTCAGCTGGGAATGACTAAAACAGTAAATAAACACAAGACATATATATACTCTATTAGCCACAACACAACCAGGCTTATATTTAATATGCCACAAATTAATCCCGCATAACAAATACCTCCCCCCTCCCGTCCATATAACCCGCCAATACAACTCAAACACCTGCACAATACACTCAATCCCACAACCCAAAGTACTGTTCACCTCCCCAAAGTTCATACAGCACATATATTTCCCCAAAATTCCCAAAGTTACGTACGTGACATGCACATAGCGACACGCACGATCAAATGTTTGGAAGCCGCAGCTGCATGCGTACTCACGGTACCGTATACCAATGGTAAAGCTTGACTGTCATCTTCCGGGAATGTAAACAATGAAACACCGGCTGTGTTATCTGGCACACCAGTCAGGGGGTGCATTCTATGGTGGGGGTGCGTTATCCGGCACAACACCTGCCGCAATACACCGCTTCCCACCTACAGCTTTCTTCTTTGCTGTCTCCATTGTTCATTGAACAAATTGCAAAATATTCACCAACACAGATGTCCAGAATACTGTGGAATTTTGCGATGAAAAGAGACGACTTAATAGCTGGCCACCATGCTGTCCCAAAATGTCCTCAACAATCCGTGACGTCACGCGCAGACGTCATAATACTGAGACGTTTTCAGCAGGATATTTTGCGCGAAATTTAAAATTGCACTTTAGTAAGCTAACCCGGCCATATTGGCATGTGTTGCAATGTTAAGATTTCAGCATTGATAAATAAACTATCAGACTGCGTGGTCGGTAGTAGTGGGTTTCAGTAGGCCTTTAAATGGTGTGTTGTTTGTGCTATGGCGCCATCTTTTGGGCAAGTTCTCTCATTGCAGGTCCTGCTGGTTAAACACCTACAGTATTTTCTTCCGTTTCATCCTTTCTACCGGAAGTACAAGTGCTGTTCTGTCTTTGAGTCATCCATAGCGTTTCTACTCGTCTGGATTGGTCACTCTTAGCAACGTTTAAAGTTAAAGTACCACTGATAGTCTCAAACACACACACACTAGGTGTGGTGAAATTACTCTCTGCGTTTGACCCATCCCCTTGTTCCACCCCCCTGGGAGGTGAGGGGAGCAGTGAGCAGCAGCAGTGGTGGCCCCGCTTGGGAATAATTTTGGTAATTTAACCCACAATTCCAACCCTTGATGCTGCGTGCCAACCAGGGAGGTAATGGGTCCCATTTTTATAGTCTTTGGTATGACTCGGTCGGGGTTTGAACTCACGGCCTACCGATATCAGGGCGGACACTCTAACCACTAGGCCACTGAGTATGTTTACGTTTTCCAATACATCTAAACCGTCCAAAGTTTGATGTCTGTAGGAGTGTTTTCATGCATATTTGTACGTGTTCTAGTAATGTAATGAAGCTAACGTCGTTAGCATTTGCTAATATGCTAAAACGCTTACAAGTGTCTGTGTTAGTATTATTAATTTACAATGGCATTATTTTTGTATTGTTTCAGTTTCGTAAACACACCAAGACGTCACCGTGGAGTTATTGGGTCTGTTTAGCTGATTGGAGAGCTAGCTTGCGCAGCTAGTGGGTACATGACGATGACTTTTGTTTCGTTTGATCAGCCGTTTTACTGCTGTGTTACAAACACTGTTTGGAAACAATTAAGATATGTAAATAAACATTTACTAAATATTTCAGTGTAAATAACTCATTTCACAACGTATATATCTGCGGCTAATATATGGAAAATACTTTTTTCTTCTGAAATTTAGTGGGTGCACTCTTTAGTCCGGAAAATACTGTATGTTGACGCACCTCGGACTGGCTGACTGGTGTCGACATAAGTGGTCTTAGACACCCAAAACTAGCCCTAAATTGCACATTTACTTGAAAGGTCATCTGTTATGAGAGTGCAGTGCGAACTACAACCACAGCAATACATCTATTTTTAAACTAACATTACTTTCGGCCCGCCTTCATTTTCTCATGAGTCGGACACAAATCTTTTTTTGGATCTATTTTCAGCATGCAGCTGTACCTAATGAAATGGCTGGCGAGTATATATGCATGCGTTCTAAAACTCCGCCTCCTTTTCCTGTTTTTTTTTTTTTTTTTGCATTTCTCTTGTGGGCTAAAACGCTCTCCCAATTACGACGAGTTGAGTTTTGCACAATGCCCACTGGAATTCCTCCAAGCCCAGATGAAAGCTGAGAAGGGGAAGAAAGGAAGTTGTGACACTTCTTGCTCACAGGAAGTTATTATTTACATGTTTGGCGCTGTCTGCGAAGAAGTGGCGTGGGCCGTTTCTTCACCCTGTTGATTTTGGTTTTTAATCTCTAAAATCCTCCTTATGTTTCTCTTTCTCTGCCATTTTTAAAATGCAACATGTATCAGTATCCACATATTTGTTACTCCCGCCAGTTGAAATTACCAGAACAAGGCCTTTTTTTTTGCAACAGGCATTTAATAAAACCACGCCAACACAAAATATTAAGGATGTCCGATAATATCGGACTGTCGATATTATCGGCCGATGAATGCTTTAAAAATGTAATATCGGAAATTATCGGTATCGGTTTCAAAATTATCAGTATCAAAAAGTAAAATGTATGACTTTTTAAAACGCCGCCGTGTACATGAACGTAGAGAGAAGTACAGAGTGTCAATAAAACTTAAAGGCATTTCCTTTGTGTGCTGGCCCAATCACATAATATCTACGGCTTTTCACACACACAAATGAATGCAACGCATACTTGGTCAACAGCCATACAGGTCACACTGAGGGTGGCCGTATAAACAACTTTAACACTGTTACAAATAAGCGCCACACTGTGAACCCACACCAAACAAAATGACAAACACATTTCGGGAGAACATCCGCACAGTAACACAACAGAACAAATACCCGGAACCCCTTGCAGCACTAACTCTTCCGGGACGCTACAATATACAACCCCCGCTACACCCCCCCCAACTCAACCCCGCCCACCTCAACCTCTAACCCTACCCTAACCCTAACCCTAACCCTAACCCGCCAATAAATATCTGTTTCTTAGCTGTTGTCCGTCCATATGGGCCGCAATGGTACTCAGTTGTAATACACTTTAGTGTAAGATGACTAATTCAGTGTTTGTATTTGAGTGGGTCCCAGACCCCTCTGTAGTGGAAAAGTTGGTCGGGCCCTGAGGTAAAAAATGTTAAGTATCCTTGGTGTTCAATGTGTGATTATTTTTTATATGTAGACCAGTTCCAAACACCACGGTTACAATTTTATAAATGTATTTCAGTTTTTCCTTGGAATATTTCCAAAATGGAAATTTTGTCATTTACTCACCCTCTTACTGAGATTAAGTCAGGTGTTTTTTTTAACTACGGTACATGGTTTGCTCAACAAGGAGTTAAAATAAACTACACCAGACTTTTTCACAACAACAAAGTGAGTACTTAAGGTTAAATTCATTTAGTTTTGTATTTGTTTTTATTTTTTGTATATTGTTTTCTATGTTGTTTTAATTATTGTGAATGTCAATATGTACATTATGTATGTACTAATTAACTACATTTAAATTGTTGTATTTAATCAATTTTTATATCTTATATTTTGTATTTGTGTGTAGCCAAATAAAGTGATACACGGCTCAATATTTGAGTTTTTTTTTTGTGTTATTTCTAATTAAGTCAGATAACGAATATTTAAATTGCACTCTCAATTTGTTCTCATTATTCTCAAATTTGAGATGTGATGGCTTTGTTAAGACATTTAAGAGAAATAATCAAGACATGAAAGAGACATACATAAGATCTCTTTTAGTGCTCATACATCTCATTTCTTTCTCTTTAATTCTCCTTCAAAATAAATGAGACATAATTGAGATCAGTGGCATACATATATGAGCTCTCCTCAGTGTATCCCACTTCTCAAATATTGCTCAAATGGTTGTCTCAACTCAACCTCCTTTGTCTCAGTGATGTCTTGTCTCTTTTTAGCTTATTTATTGTTCCTAAGGGTTCCTTAGGAGCAATAAAAGAGAAACAATTGATCCCAGAATTAGACAGATGGAGAAATCCCTAAATTCCTTGTAATAGCTTGTTGAGAAATGTTGTTCTTAGACAGTTGGATAATTTGCTCACGCATTTGTTGATGAGCAAGCACATTTTTGCTATGGGAAGACTTACTTGTTTATTTCAAACTCTGAAGGCATGAATAACAATATAGCCAAGCTAACGCAACAGAAAAAGTATGCGGAAATGGTGTTTCAAACCATGAAAAAGAAAAGTAAAATAATAAAAACCATTAAAAAAGGTTAATTGATAAGAACTATTATTCAAAAGTTTGAAAAAAAAAAGAAAATTTTCTGCCTTTGGCGGGTTTTGTCGGGACTCCTGATGAGGGTTTGGGAAGTTTCCCACAACTCCAGGACCAGTATCGTGCCGTTGAAGCAAGACAGTTTTTTTTAAATGTTTTGGTAAGGGTCCCCCCTCATGACTTTTTAGCGAAAAAAAATGTTGGAAATATAAAAATTTTCGGGGGTTTTGCCGGGACTTTTGATGAAGTTTTGAAACATTTCCCACAACTCCAGGACCAGTTATGTGCTGTTTAAGCAAGAAAGTTTATAAAATTTTTACGACATTTTAGCGAAAAAAAGTTTTGAAAAAATACTTTTTTCCATAATTTTCGGGTTTTGTCAGGACCTGAGGTTTTGGGACGTTTCCCAAAACTCCAGGACGACTATTATGCTGTTTAAGAATGACAGTTTTTAAATGTTTTTGGGTAATGTCCCCCCTTATGACATTTTAGCGTAAAAAAAGTTTTTGGAAAAATATAAATTTTCTGCCATTTTCTGGTTTTGTCGGGACTCCCAACGAGGTTTTGGGACATCTCCCACAACTCCAGGACCAGTATTGTTCGGTTTAAAGCAAGACAGTTTTTAAAACGTTCTGGGTAAGGGTCCCACCTTTATAACATTTTAGCGAAAAAAGTTCTGAATTTTTTTTTACTTCCTGCCATTTTCGGATGTTGTCGGGTGTCCTGATGAGGTTTTGGGACATCTTCCACAACTCCAGAGCCAGTATTGTGCCGTTGAAGCAAGACCGTTTTAAAATTTTGAAAATAGTGAACATTAAACAACGCTCAACAAACACATCCAACATTGAGTTACCACGTGTTCCTGTCCAAGACACACAAGATCTCAAACAAGTATCAGAAATATCTATTACGTCATAAATATGTTTGTTTTCGGATCATCTTTGCGTGTGCTCTCCAGTTTGCACACGTTTTATTAACACACGCAAATCTTGAGCATAAAACCCAAAACCAGTGAAGTTGGCACGTTGTGTAAATGGTAAATAAAAACAGAATACAATGATTTGCTAATCCTTTTCAATCTATATTCAATTGAATAGACTGCAAGACAAGATACTTAACGTGAGAGAGAAACTTAATTTTTTGCAAATATTAGCTCATTTGGAATTTGATGCCTGCAATATGTTTCAAAAAAGCTGGCACACGTGGCAAAAAAGACTGAGAAAGTTGAGCAATGCACTTATTTGGAACATCCCACAGGTGAACAGGCTAATTGGGAACAGGTGGGTGCCATGATTGGGTATAAAAGCAGCTTCCATGAAATGCTCAGTCATTCACAAACAAGGATGGGGCGAGGGTCACCACTTTGTCAACAAATGCGTGAGCAAATTATCCAACTGTCTAAGAACAACATTTCTCAGCAAGCTATTACAAGGAATTTAGGGATTTCTCCATCTACGGTCCGTAAAATCATCAAAAGGTTCAGAGAATCTGGAGAAATCACTGCACGTAAGCGGTGATATTACATACCTTTGATCCCTCAGGCGGTACTGCATCAAAAAGCGACAAGAGTGTGTAAAGGATATCACTACAAAGGCTTAGGAACACTTAAGAAAACCACTGTCAGTAACTACAGTTGGTCGCTACATCTGTAAGTGCAAGTTAAAACTCGACTATGCAAAGCGAAAGCCATTTATCAACAACACCCAGAAACGCCACCTGCTTCGCTGAGCCCGAGCTCATCTAAGATGGACTGATGCAAAGTGGAAAATTGTTCTGTGGTCTGACGAGTCCACATTTCAAACTGTTTTTGGAAACTGTGGAGGTCGTGTCCTCCGGACCAAAGAGGAAAAGAACCATCGGATTGTCATAGGCGCAAAGTTGAAAAGCCAGCATCTGTGATGGTATTGGGTGCATTAGTGCCCAAGGCATGGGTAACTTACACATCTGTGAAGGCACCATTAATGCTGAAAGATACATACAGGTTTGTTGCCATCCAAGCAACATTATCATGGACGCCCCTGCTTATTTAAGCAAGAACATGCCAAGCCACGTGTTACAACAGCGTGGCTCCTTAGTAAAAAAGTGCGGGTACTAGACTGGCCTGCCTGTAGTCCAGACCTGTCTCCCATTGAAAATGTGTGGCGCATTATGAAGCCTAAAATACCACAACAGAGACCCCAGACTGTTGAACAACTTAAGCTGTAGATCAAGCAAGAATGGGAAAGAATTCCACTTCAAAAATTGGTCTCCTCAGTTCCCAAACGTTTACTGAGTGTTGTTAAAAGGAAAGGCCATGAAACACAGTGGTAAAAAAATGGCCCTGTGCAAACTTTTTTGCAATGTGTTGCTGCAATTAAATTCTAAGTTAACGATAATTTGCAAAAAACAAATTATTTCCTCAGTTGGAACATTAAATATCTTGTCTTTGCAGTCTATTCATTTGAATATAAGTTGAAAAGGATTTGCAAATCATTGTATTCTGTTTTTATTTACCACTTATACAACGTGCCAAGGCCCTGACAAAACGTGATCCCTTACCCAGTAGAAGGATACCGGCCCCCAATTGCCCCCTGCTTTGCGCTCAATGAATGTTTAACCTTCTGCAAAGACGAGAAGTAAGGTCAGATGTTGTGCAGCTTCAACCTCTCAATGTCTCCAAACAATGTTCACATTCTTGTTTGCTGTTGAGCTCCGAGTCACTTGCATGGCAATTAGTGCTGCATTGTCTCAGCCAGAGATATCAGTGACGTGTGTGTCTAGACGCAGAGATAGAGCTATCTAAATGACTACCTGAGGTTTTTCTTTTTTTTTCTCGAGTTAAGCACAGAGTGAGATTCCAGAGCCCATTGTTCGGGAAGACGGTCTCTGGCCTTGATGTGGTCTCTGGAAGCAGATAAAACGCCCCAAGAAGGATGTGCGTTATTGAAAGCCCTTCAGGAAACACATGGACTGACGGACCAGCGATGAGTTGATTTTCCCGTAATTAGGCGGGAAATAGGGCAGGTACGCATGTTCTGTGACCCAAAACCAGTGAAGTTGGCACGTTGTGTAATTTCGTAAATAAAAACCGAATACAATGATTTGTAAATCCTTTCCTGTTCTGGAGGACACGACGTCCACAGTTTCCAAAAACAATTTTAAATGTGGACTCGTCAGACCACAGAACACTTTTCCACTTTGTATCAGTCCATCTTAGATGAGCTCAGGCCTAGCAAAGCCGGTGGCGTTTCTGGGTGTTGTTGATAAATGGCTTTTGCTTTGCATAGGAGAGTTTTAACTTGCACTTACAGATGTAGCGACCAACTGTAGTTACTGACAGTGGTTCTCTGAAGTGTTCCTGAGCCAATGTGGTGATATCCATTACACACTGACACTTTTTGATGCAGTACCGCCTGAGGGATCGAAGGTCATGGGTATTCAATGTTGGTTTTCAGCCTTGCTGCTTATGTGCAGTGATTTCTCCAGATTATCTGAACCTGTTGATGATATTATGGACTATAGATGGTAAAATCCCTAAATTCCTTGCAATAGCTGGTTGAGAAATGTTGTTCTTAAACTGTTGGACAATTTGCTCTCGCATTTGTTGACAAAGTGGTGACCCTCGCCCCATCTTTGTTTGTGAATGACTGAGCATTTCATGGAAGCTGCTTTTATACACAATCATGGCACCCACCTGTTCCCAATTAGCCTGTTCACCTGTGAGATGTTCCAAGTAAATGTTTGATGAGCATTCCTCAAATTTCTCAGTCTTTTTTGCCACTTGTGCCAGCTTTTTTGAAACATGTTGCAGGCATCAAATTCCAAATGAGCTAATATTTGCAAAAAATAACGTTTTCCAGTTCGAATGTTAAGTATCTTGTCTTTGCAGTCTATTCAATTGAATATAAGTTGAAAAAGATTTGCAAATAATTTTATTCTGTTTTTATTTACCATTTACACAACGTGCCAACTTCACTGATTTTGGGGTTTGTACTTTTGCTGTGCGAACAATGACGGCAACGTTTTAGTGGTTTGACACCAGGACAAAACAAAATGTTCCTGATAGTGTGTGGACATCTGCGACTACAACTCAGTCGACTGAATACGGACTGAAGTACTTAGGCACACCCCGTACAGTAGCAGTTGAGTGGAAAAACAAGTTGACTTTATATGCTTATTTGTTTTTATTGTATCCATTAAACCATATCCAATTGTGTTTACGAACCGCAAAGTGTGTGAAAATACCGTCTGAACATCACAAAATGCCACGAATTCAGTCGGACATTTTGAATATTCCGCTCCAAACACCTTTGGTAATTCCCGTAGATTCTACGTCACTGTAGTAACACTTCTGCACTCTGACCATATTAGGTCAGTCATACTGGAAAATGTGAAAGAGATGTGTTGTCTATCATTCACAATCCTTATGTAAGACAAGAACACAAATGTTTGGCTTTTTTATGCATTCTAAAGCGTGAATAAATATCTAACAATTAAGTCAACAGATTGAAGGTTACACTCATTATACTCTCTAAAAACATCCAGAAACTGCCAACAAACCTCCATTTACATGTTCTGACCTGAAAATCAAAGTTAAGTTAAAGTAGCAATGATTGTCACACACACGCACTAGGTGTGGTGAAATTTGTCCTCTGCATTTGACCCATCCCCTTGATCACCCCCTGGGAGGTGAGGAGAGCAGTGGGCAGCAGCAGTGGCTTCGCCCGGGAATCATTTTGGTGATTTAACCCCCAATTCCAGCCCATGATGCTGAGTGCCAAGCAGGGAGGTAATGGGTCACATTTTTATAGTCTTTGGTATGACTCGGCCGCAGTGACGTGCGGTGAGGTTCACGGCTGGTGAGGCACTGACTTCATCACAGTCAGATTTACAAACATATGGATGTTGTCTGTCTATCTGTGTTGGCCCTGCGATGAGGTGGCGACTTGTCCAGGGTGTACCCCGCCTTCCGCTCGATTGTAGCTGAGATAGGCTCCAGCGCCCCCCGCGACCCCAAAGGGAATAAGCGGTAGAGAATGGATGGATGGATGGATGAACCCTAAAGAGTATCCTATTCACCATTTGATTGGCAGCAGTTAACGGGTTATGTTTAAAAGCTCATACCAGCATTCTTCCCTGCTTGGCACTCAGCATCAAGGGTTGGAATTGGGGGTTAAATCACCAAAAATTATTCCCGGGCGCGGCGCCGCTGCTGCCCACTGCTCCCCTCACCTCCCAGGGGGTGATCAAGGGGATGGGTCAAATGCAGAGGACGAATTTCATTACACCTAGTGTGTGTGTGACAATCATTGGTACTTTAACTTAACTTTAACTTTACACATACAAACTGTAGCACACAAAAAAGCACATTTAATAAAAAAAACGTTATTAGGGTCTTACCTTTACTTATATATGAAGTCCATGCGCCACTGTTGTGCTGGATTAATGCACCCCCGCCGTAGAATGCACCCCCTGAGGGAGTGTTATATCAACTAAAGCCCACACGTAAACTTTCCACGTGCAAGATTGAATCTATTTAAAAAAAGTTATTTAATAAGAAGCCAAAAAGTGCAAAAACAATAATGTTCGTGTTGGAAGAGTTGTGAATGACTGAAATATGAAATCCGTGCTGCAGTCTGCAGGTGTACCTAATGTTGTGGCCCATCAGTCATTCACAACTCCTCCAACACGAACATTGTTTTTGCACTTTTTGGCTTCTTATTAAATAACTTTTTTAAATAGATTCAATCTTGCACGTGGAAAGTTTAAGTGTGTGCTTTAGTTGATATAACACTCCCGTCAGGGGGTGCATTCTACGGCGGGGGTGTATTCTCTACCACCAGGAGGCGGGATTACTGCGAGCCTCAGCCAGTGCGTCTTCGCAGCCGTTTTATGATTGCTCAGCACAAGAAATACGTTACACACATACAGTTGTTGACAAAATACACTGTACATTATACACCTCAGCTAACTAAACTATGGAAATGTATAATATAATTCATATAGCAATACGGTCTCACTGCACAGCAGGCCAGCAGTTAGCCGAGTCTGCAATCCATGTTGAAGCACAACGCAGTGACGTGCCTCAACTGGCTGCTGATAACAGCAAGTCTCTTCTCAGTATTTGAACGGCAAATGTGAAAATTCAGCGATTTTGAATAAAAATAATCTAAAACTGGTGAAGTTAAATGGAAAATAACTTTATAGTATAATCACTGGATACATATAACAATTTAATTACTTTTTTTTCTTTTTACACATGTTTTCTTTCCATGATGGCACGTGAGGCCCCGCCTCACCTGCCTCCACTGACTGCACGTCACTGCTCGGCCGGGGTTTGAACTCACAACCTACCGATCTCAGGGCGGACGCGCTAATCACAAGGCCACTGAGCAAGTTCAATCAAATATGAGTGATATTGTTATTATGAGCGCTAACGCAGACGGACTATTATAGCAGCGCATTGATAGCAGTGAGCCAATGCTAGCTCGTGCTGCTTCTGCTTCGTCTAAAACTCGCTAAAAGTACATTCTAGATTATAATTCATGCATCTGTCACCTGCTAGTAGACAAATGTGGCCACGGGTCGACAGGCTTATCCACTTTCACATCCCAGAGATGGCAGCAACTTTTTTTTAACCCTTCGTGAGGATTGTGATTGATTCTTCATCTAAACGTAATTACATGGAGAGCAGCCGTGCCAGAAACTTGAGGGTTGCAGGTTCGCTTCCCTTGCCATCCAAATCACTGCCGTTGTGTCCTTGGGCAGGACACTTTACCCCAGTGCCGCTCACACCGGTGAATAAATGATGGGCAGTGTTGGGACTAACGCGTTACAAAGTAACGCGTTACTGTAACGCCGTTACTTTCGGCGGTAAATAGTAATCTAACGCGTTATTTTTTTATATTCAGTAACTCAGTTACTGTTACTACATGACGCGTTACTGCGCTATTTTACGTTATTTTTTATGTAGTATCGGCTAAAAACTGAGAAGATCTGAGTGTGTTTTATTGGAGCGCTGCACAAGAGGCGACAAGGAAAAGGCGCGCCGCACACTGTCTGTGTGTGTGTGTGGAAGGGGGCGTGTCTGTGTTTACTAACAAGACATGGCGAAGCCCGAAGCCGAGTTTCTTAACATGGAGAAATTCTCACTACTTTTCTTTTACCACAAAGAAAATAACATTTTAGTTAAATGTAAGTTGTGTCTTGGATCAAAGATCCTATCCTAGCAATTCAAATCTGCTGAAACAGCTACAAAAGCCACATGCTTTGACAAAGCTAGTAAAGAGAGACACACTTCACCTCCTAAGCAACAGCAGCTGGATTTTAACGAGGCACTGCGCACTGAAGGTACACACACTCTGTCAATTCTCTTATATACTGTTGCTCTTTCATTCTAGACTTCTAGAGTGTTTGATTACCACATCACTCTAAATGTATGGACTATAAAGTTCACAAACATAAAGAGGGCCAGGCCAATCTTTCCTTATCTCTAAACTAAAACTGGGGAAATGTGTAGTGGTCTGGGTTTCAGACATGATTTTATTTCAGAATTCCTTGAGAGAAAAAAACGCCTGGTTAGGCTCTGTGTATGTAGTGTGTGCCTTCCTTGGTTTACAGCTATGTTGTTATTATGCTGTTTGTTACTTATGTATGTTATGTTGCAGCTATTTAAAATAGTTTTGTCAATTTGTTCTGACCTGAAACAAATTGGCCCTTTGAAACATATCTTTGTCTTTCTTTGTGTGTTGTATGTAGACCACATTGCTTAGCAGAGTTCAGTGATGCAAATGCATGTCAAGTTAATCAACAGATTGTATTATTCTCCAGTGCAATAACAGTACTGAAATGAAGGCTAAAGTAAATGATAATAAATAAATGGGTTGTACTTGTATAGCGCTTTTCTACCTTCAAGGTACTCAAAGCGCTTTGACACTACTTCCACATTTACCCATTCACACACACATTCACACACTGATGGAGGGAG